>NC_143025.1:6537500-6815000 GCF_057628025.1 Oncorhynchus mykiss | reverse complement strand
AAGTAAACTAATAAACAGCATGAAATCTTACCCACATGTCATTAGGTAAAACACCTATTGTATACTAACGCACCTATCCTAAATTAATTTAGAATAAAATACGTTTTTCTTTTTTCAAATAATTAATAATAAGCTATGAAGCTCAACTCCACATTTATTTCTAAATCAAATTTGTTCAATTATACAAATTTTTCCTTGCAGGATCCTAGTCCCGACTCTCATTGGCTGAATCGTTTCGACTTGCTTTTCTGATTGGCCGGAAGCCAGTTTCACCATCCAATTATTTCAGATTTACAGGAGTGCAAATTTCACCATGGCGATACGTTGGAACATGATAATGATTAGAATATTGCAAATAATAATCAAGTTTTCAAATCAAATCAAAGGGTTTTGGATTCTATACATGCTGGGTTTTGCAGGCTACAGAAGACATGAAACAAATTAGGTTGGGAGGCATACCGGCTGTCGCCAATTTGTTAACGAGCAATTTGCCTGAATGGGTGATGGGAACACTTTCAACCACTTCATTTTTTATTAGACTTTGTAGGTTTTTGAGAAAAAGTTTTTAAAAATAAATATATTTTTTTGGTATGAAGTCATTATACACAGCTGTTTATTAAATCGACAAGACAGTTATATTGAAACTCACCCCAGCAGAGTCAATGTCAAATTTTCTTTGTGAACTTCCTAAATGTCTACAAAAAAAGTTCATGGAAACTTACTGATCGTCCAAATCTGCTGATACAAAATGGCCACGTGAATATTCAATATCTTTATTAAAAACAGCAACAAGTTGACTGGGTGAATAAAAGTCCATTCAATTATCTGTTTGGAGCTGGAAAAAGCTCTCCTTGTCTACAGACTGACAGAAACATGAATGCAAATGGTGATAACTTTCCCCCAAAAATTACCATGTTTTCCCAGAAATCCCGGATGGAGGTTCCCTGGAATCAGGAGGGATTAAGCAGGAAATCCGGAGCCTCCAACCAGGATTTCTGGAATTACCCGGGAACGTTAGCATCATTTTGCAACCCGACACTGAATAATACAGTAGGGCCACATTGGAACATACAATGTAATGATCCTTTTTAGCCACAATAAGAGATACTACATCTTTAAAACATGATATCAAATAACAATACCGTTTTATTTTAAACAAGTTAAACAAACAAATAATTGGTGTTTTATCTTCTTCTTTCCCCCCCCCCCCCCCCCCCATTCCATTTTTATAGACCATGATCTAAAAAAACGAAACATTAAAACAGTGGACACCATTTCATGTTTTTCACAGTACAGTCCAAGTGTATTGGTATTGGTATACAACCTCTCTGTATGCCCAGTGTGGTACTCCATGGATATAACAGGATCCACTGTGGATACCTTAGTCTGGAGAAGGAAGAGGAGGGCTCGTGGATCAGCTTGGGCTGAGGGAGACGGGAAATTCCTTTCTCACGGTGTCTGCCAGCTGGGGATCAGCCTCCGACAACATGAAGACCAGGTGTTGTACCTATACAGGTAATGTAGGCTTGGTTATGACAACATGAAGACCAGGTGTTGTACCTCTACAGAGGTTGGTTATGACAACATGAAGACCAGGTGTTGTACCTCTACAGGTGATGTAGACTTGGTTATGACAACATGAAGACCAGGTGTTGTACCTATACAGAGGGTTGGTTATGACAACATGAAGACCAGGTGTTGTACCTATACAGAGGCTTGGTTATGACAACATGAAGACCAGGTGTTGTACCTCTACAGAGGGTTGGTTATGACAACATGAAGACCAGGTGTTGTACCTCTACAGAGGGTTGGTTATGACAACATGATGACCAGGTGTTGTACCTCTACAGAGGCTTGGTTATGACAACATGAAGACCAGGTGTTGTACCTATACAGGTGACGTAGGCTTGGTTATGACAACATGATGACCAGGTGTTGTACCTCTACAGAGGTTGGTTATGACAACATGAAGACCAGGTGTTGTACCTATACAGAGGGTTGGTTATGACAACATGAAGACCAGGTGTTGTACCTCTACAGAGGGTTGGTTATGACAACATGAAGACCAGGTGTTGTACCTATACAGAGGGTTGGTTATGACAACATGAAGACCAGGTGTTGTACCTCTACAGAGGGTTGGTTATGACAACATGAAGACCAGGTGTTGTACCTCTACAGAGGGTTGGTTATGACAACATGAAGACCAGGTGTTGTACCTATACAGAGGCTTGGTTATGACAACATGAAGACCAGGTGTTGTACCTATACAGGTGACGTAGGCTTGGTTATGACAACATGAAGACCAGGTGTTGTACCTATACAGAGGCTTGGTTATGACAACATGATGACCAGGTGTTGTACCTCTACAGAGGGTTGGTTATGACAACATGAAGACCAGGTGTTGTACCTCTACAGAGGGTTGGTTATGACAACATGAAGACCAGGTGTTGTACCTCTACAGAGGGTTGGTTATGACAACATGAAGACCAGGTGTTGTACCTATACAGAGGGTTGGTTATGACAACATGAAGACCAGGTGTTGTACCTATACAGAGGCTTGGTTATGACAACATGAAGACCAGGTGTTGTACCTCTACAGAGGGTTGGTTATGACAACATGAAGACCAGGTGTTGTACCTCTACAGAGGGTTGGTTATGACAACATGATGACCAGGTGTTGTACCTCTACAGAGGCTTGGTTATGACAACATGAAGACCAGGTGTTGTACCTATACAGGTGACGTAGGCTTGGTTATGACAACATGAAGACCAGGTGTTGTACCTATACAGAGGCTTGGTTATGACAACATGATGACCAGGTGTTGTACCTATATAGAGGGTTGGTTATGACAACATGAAGACCAGGTGTTGTACCTCTACAGAGGGTTGGTTATGACAACATGAAGACCAGGTGTTGTACCTCTACAGAGGGTTGGTTATGACAACATGAAGACCAGGTGTTGTACCTCTACAGAGGCTTGGTTATGACAACATGAAGACCAGGTGTTGTACCTCTACAGAGGCTTGGTTATGACAACATGAAGACCAGGTGTTGTACCTCTACAGAGGGTTGGTTATGACAACATGAAGACCAGGTGTTGTACCTCTACAGAGGGTTGGTTATGACAACATGAAGACCAGGTGTTGTACCTATACAGAGGCTTGGTTATGACAACATGAAGACCAGGTGTTGTACCTATACAGGTGACGTAGGCTTGGTTATGACAACATGAAGACCAGGTGTTGTACCTATACAGAGGCTTGGTTATGACAACATGATGACCAGGTGTTGTACCTCTACAGAGGGTTGGTTATGACAACATGAAGACCAGGTGTTGTACCTATACAGAGGGTTGGTTATGACAACATGAAGACCAGGTGTTGTACCTATACAGAGGCTTGGTTATGACAACATGAAGACCAGGTGTTGTACCTCTACAGAGGGTTGGTTATGACAACATGAAGACCAGGTGTTGTACCTCTACAGAGGGTTGGTTATGACAACATGATGACCAGGTGTTGTACCTCTACAGAGGCTTGGTTATGACAACATGAAGACCAGGTGTTGTACCTATACAGGTGACGTAGGCTTGGTTATGACAACATGATGACCAGGTGTTGTACCTCTACAGAGGGTTGGTTATGACAACATGAAGACCAGGTGTTGTACCTATACAGGTGACGTAGGCTTGGTTATGACAACATGATGACCAGGTGTTGTACCTCTACAGAGGCTTGGTTATGACAACATGATGACCAGGTGTTGTACCTCTACAGAGGGTTGGTTATGACAACATGAAGACCAGGTGTTGTACCTATACAGAGGGTTGGTTATGACAACATGAAGACCAGGTGTTGTACCTATACAGAGGCTTGGTTATGACAACATGAAGACCAGGTGTTGTACCTCTACAGAGGGTTGGTTATGACAACATGAAGACCAGGTGTTGTACCTCTACAGAGGGTTGGTTATGACAACATGATGACCAGGTGTTGTACCTCTACAGAGGCTTGGTTATGACAACATGAAGACCAGGTGTTGTACCTATACAGGTGACGTAGGCTTGGTTATGACAACATGATGACCAGGTGTTGTACCTCTACAGAGGGTTGGTTATGACAACATGAAGACCAGGTGTTGTACCTATACAGGTGACGTAGGCTTGGTTATGACAACATGATGACCAGGTGTTGTACCTCTACAGAGGTTGGTTATGACAACATGAAGACCAGGTGTTGTACCTATATAGAGGGTTGGTTATGACAACATGAAGACCAGGTGTTGTACCTCTACAGAGGGTTGGTTATGACAACATGAAGACCAGGTGTTGTACCTCTACAGAGGGTTGGTTATGACAACATGAAGACCAGGTGTTGTACCTCTACAGAGGCTTGGTTATGACAACATGAAGACCAGGTGTTGTACCTCTACAGAGGCTTGGTTATGACAACATGAAGACCAGGTGTTGTACCTCTACAGAGACTTGGTTATGACAACATGAAGACCAGGTGTTGTACCTATACAGAGGCTTGGTTATGACAACATGAAGACCAGGTGTTGTACCTCTACAGGTGACGTAGGCTTGGTTATGACAACATGAAGACCAGGTGTTGTACCTATACAGAGGGTTGGTTATGACAACATGAAGACCAGGTGTTGTACCTCTACAGAGGGTTTGTTATGACAACATGAAGACCAGGTGTTGTACCTCTACAGAGGCTTGGTTATGACAACATGAAGACCAGGTGTTGTACCTCTACAGAGGGTTGGTTATGACAACATGATGACCAGGTGTTGTACCTCTACAGAGGGTTTGTTATGACAACATGAAGACCAGGTGTTGTACCTCTACAGAGGGTTGGTTATGACAACATGAAGACCAGGTGTTGTACCTCTACAGAGGGTTGGTTATGACAACATGAAGACCAGGTGTTGTACCTATACAGGTGACGTAGGCTTGGTTATGACAACATGAAGACCAGGTGTTGTACCTATACAGAGGGTTGGTTATGACAACATGAAGACCAGGTGTTGTACCTCTACAGAGGGTTTGTTATGACAACATGAAGACCAGGTGTTGTACCTCTACAGAGGCTTGGTTATGACAACATGAAGACCAGGTGTTGTACCTCTACAGAGGGTTGGTTATGACAACATGATGACCAGGTGTTGTACCTCTACAGAGGGTTTGTTATGACAACATGAAGACCAGGTGTTGTACCTCTACAGAGGGTTGGTTATGACAACATGAAGACCAGGTGTTGTACCTCTACAGAGGGTTGGTTATGACAACATGAAGACCAGGTGTTGTACCTCTACAGAGGGTTGGTTATGACAACATGAAAACCAGGTGTTGTACCTCTACAGGTGATTTACGCTTGGTTATGACAACATGAAGACCAGGTGTTGTACCTCTACAGAGGGTTGGTTATGACAACATGAAGACCAGGTGTTGTACCTCTACAGAGGGTTGGTTATGACAACATGAAGACCAGGTGTTGTACCTATACAGAGGCTTGGTTATGACAACATGAAGACCAGGTGTTGTACCTCTACAGAGGCTTGGTTATGACAACATGAAGACCAGGTGTTGTACCTCTACAGGTGACGTAGGCTTGGTTATGACAACATGATGACCAGGTGTTGTACCTATACAGAGGCTTGGTTATGACAACATGAAGACCAGGTGTTGTACCTCTACAGGTGACGTAGGCTTGGTTATGACAACATGAAGACCAGGTGTTGTACCTATACAGGTGACGTAGGCTTGGTTATGACAACATCCACTCACACCGGGAGGAAGTGTGAGGGCGTGGTGGAAACCATGTTTCCAGAGAACAAGTGACACAGACAAAGACAACATGTAAAACTGGAAATAAACTCTTATTGACCTGATTGAGTATCCCAGCCACCACAATGTCCCCACTGACATCTATATATAGGAGCCTCTGTTTGACAGACACGGTGGATATCACGTGCACATTATAAAGAGGGAGAACTTACGGCCGGGCTGAACTGGGGGAGCATAGAGCCTACTGCTGACAGACACGTCTTTTCTGTTAGGTAACCTCTCGTCACCAACTCGCACACCGCGTCCTAGGGATCACACACACACACACACACACACACACACACACACACACACACACGTCATTGTAAAGAACAATTTGTTCTTAAACCGACTTGTTAAATAAAACAAGTTTAAATGAATAAAATAAATATAGGTTATAAACACATATATATATATATATATATATATATATATATAAATAAATATATGTCATATCAAGTTATTTTGGTTTAGAGATGAAGTAACATCGTAGGAAACGGTGACCGTTGTTTTTTTTTGATTGACAGTTCCAGCGGCTGCGTTACCTTGGTGAGGTCAGTGATGATGTCAGAGAGGAACTCGACCGTTGTCTGGATCAGAGCCTGGAGCTGCTCATCCACCTTCTCCTCCTCCTCCTCCTCCTCCTTCTTCTCCTTCTGTCCGTGTCCTGAACAGACCTCTCTATGGTACTGCAGCACCCTCAACATGCTCCCAACTAGAGGCAAAACTGGAGAACAGAGACTTTCAGATACTCTGGGATTAAATAAAAACATTTAAAAAAACATTCATTTTGCCTTATAATGTTTTCACTTTCAGGTAACAGTGACTTCCGTTGGTTTTGGTTAGACGATCAGTTAGTGGAAGAAGAAGAAATGAGGCTTTACGTCTCGTGATTAAGCAGTAACAACATCAGAAACCATCTCTCGTTCCTCACTGGACAAGACAGAGAGAGACGGTGTCAGAGACTGAAGTGAAATCCAGGTGGTCTCTTACGCGTGTCTGCTTCGCTGTGCTCTGCTTCCTGGTTCTGACACGCATACAGGACTGACAGGACAGCCAGAGCATGGACCAGTAACCCCTTCTGTTCCTGGAGAACAAACGGAGGGTCGTCTGGCTGACACAGGTCCTCACACACTACCTCACACAGGAAGGTCCATAGAGCCTGGCCCGTCCCACCTGCAACAGCTGGAGACAAGGGACTGAGTTATATTTCATGTCAACTTAGTCAACTTTACTTGCTATGAGTAATGAAGAGTGGAAATCTTACTAACTTCAGCTCTCAGGATAAAAAAAACCCACAGCTAGATAGAAATATATTAACATAATAGCATACAAGATATACCAAGAGGGAGAAGCCATTTAAAGAGAGAAGTTTCTGTAATTTATGGTAATTTATGGATTTTTTCCAACCAATAACATCTATTGAATAAATAAAAGCAGACATTTTGAACAACTCGTCTCACCCAGTGTCTGAATCCCATGATGGATAGTGGTGAGGAGCTGGAGGGCATGCAGGTACACCTCCAAACCCTCTGGACTCTCTGATCTGTGGAAACACGAGGACAGAACCTCATAAAACCCTCTGACCTGTGGAAACACGAGGATATCCTCTCATAAAACACTCTGGACTGTGGAAACACGAGGATATCCTCTCATAAAACCCTCTGACCTGTGGAAACACCAGGATAGCCCCTCATAAAACCCTCTGACCTGTGGAAACATGAGGATATCCTCTCATAAAACACTCTGGACTGTGGAAACACCAGGATAGCCCCTCATAAAACACTCTGGACTGTGGAAACACGAGGATATCCTCTCATAAAACACTCTGGACTGTGGAAACACGAGGATATCCTCTCATAAAACCCTCTGACCTGTGGAAACACGAGGATATCCTCTCATAAAACCCTCTGACCTGTGGAAACACCAGGATAGCCCCTCATAAAACCCTCTGACCTGTGGAAACACGAGGATGGCCCCACATGTTGCTTGTCATATCAGAATGCCACCACCCAGTGGCTGGTCTGCTGAAAACATGATGTCATGAGGTTTACAAGCTTGCTCTTACTGATACCTCCATCAAAGTGGTTCTAACAGAGAGCTGTTTTTTTTTACCAATACCTGCGAAGATAATATTATTATTACATTATAATATTAGCAAAAACAAAATGTCTTTACCTTAGCTGCTTGGCAGCCTCGAGGAGCGAGGAGGCCACGTCCAGACGTCTCTCCCCCTCCTCCTCTTCTTCTTCTTCCTCCTCCTCGTCTTCGTCACTGGGCTGAGATCCAGCTGTGACCCAGGTCTTCATCAACTCTTCATCCAAGTCAAACAGCTTGTCAACCAGCTCCCCCACCTTCACCAGCAGGTCCACTACACAACCACACACACACACACAACCACACACACACACACACACACACACACACACACACATTGCATGAAAAGTAAACAGTGGGTCTCACTCAACAGTTTCATCAAATATGTATATTTGTTCTTATGAAGAAAAAAAAAACTGGGAAAAACCCAGAAGCCCCTTCAAGAATAATCAGGCCTGGGTGACCCAGAGGTCAGTGCCGCCTCTTACGGTCCATCCTCTTTCTAACAAAACAAACATGCGCAAATATCAGGGGTTGTGACTTGTTCAGGGAACAGAACGGAAAACACCCCAAAAAAAATGTACGCCATTTTTTTTGAGGAACAGAATCAAAACTGGGAACAAAAGTGATCTATATTATTCAAATCAAATTAAAGTTTATTTGTCACGTGAATACAACAGGTTGTAGTAGACCTTACAGTGAAATGCTTATTTTACAGCCAGTCTATTTACAGCCTCTAACCAATAGTGCAAAAAAGGTATTAGGTGAACAATAGGTAAGTAAAGAAATAAAACAACAGTAAAAAGACAGGCTCTATACAGTAGAGAGGCTCTATACAGTAGAGAGACTATATACAGTAGAGAGGCTATATACAGTAGAGAGACTATATACAGTAGAGAGGCTATATACAGTAGAGAGGCTATATACAGTAGAGAGGCTATATACAGTAGAGAGGCTATATACAGTAGAGAGGCTATATACAGTAGAGAGGCTATATACAGTAGAGGCTATATACAGTAGAGAGGCTCTATACAGTAGAGAGGTTATATACAGTAGAGAGGCTATATACAGTAGAGAGACTATATACAGTAGAGAGGCTATATACAGTAGAGAGACTATATACAGTAGAGAGGCTATATACAGTAGAGGCTATATACAGTAGAGAGGCTCTATACAGTAGAGAGGTTATATACAGTAGAGAGGCTATATACAGTAGAGAGGCTCTATACAGTAGAGAGGCTATATACAGTAGAGGCTCTATACAGTAGAGAGGCTCTATACAGTAGAGAGGCTCTATACAGTAGAGAGACTATATAGAGAGGCTCTATACAGTAGAGAGGCTATATACAGTAGAGGCTATATACAGTAGAGAGGCTATATACAGTAGAGAGGCTCTATACAGTAGAGAGACTATATACAGTAGAGGCTATATACAGTAGAGAGACTATATACAGTAGAGAGGTTATATACAGTAGAGAGGCTCTATACAGTAGAGAGGCTATATACAGTAGAGAGGCTCTATACAGTAGAGAGACTATATACAGTAGAGAGGCTATATACAGTAGAGGCTATATACAGTAGAGAGGCTCTATACAGTAGAGAGGTTATATACAGTAGAGAGGCCATATACAGTAGAGAGGCTATATACAGTAGAGAGGCTCTATACAGTAGAGAGGCTATATACAGTAGAGAGGCTCTATACAGTAGAGAGGTTATATACAGTAGAGAGGCTATATACAGTAGAGAGGCTATATACAGTAGAGAGGCTCTATGCAGTAGAGAGGCTCTATACAGTAGAGAGGTTATATACAGTAGAGAGGCTATATACAGTAGAGAGGCTATATACAGTAGAGAGGCTCTATACAGTAGAGAGGCTCTATACAGTAGAGAGGCTATATACAGTAGAGAGGCTCTATACAGTAGAGAGGCTATATACAGTAGAGAGGCTATATACAGTAGAGAGGCTATATACAGTAGAGAGGCTATATACAGTAGAGAGGCTCTATACAGTAGAGAGGCTCTATACAGTAGAGAGGCTATATACAGTAGAGAGGCTATATATAGTAGAGAGACTATATACAGTAGAGAGGCTATATACAGTAGAGAGGCTATATACAGTAGAGAGACTATATACAGTAGAGATGCTATATACAGTAGAGAGGCTATATACAGTAGAGAGGCTATATACAGTAGAGAGGCTATATACAGTAGAGAGGCTATATACAGTAGAGAGGCTATATACAGTAGAGAGGCTATATACAGTAGAGAGGTTATATACAGTAGAGGCTATATACAGTAGAGGCTATATACAGTAGAGAGGCTCTATACAGTAGAGAGGCTATATACAGTAGAGAGGCTATATACAGTAGAGAGGCTATATACAGTAGAGAGGCTATATACAGTAGAGAGGCTATATACAGTAGAGAGGCTATATATAGTAGAGAGACTATATACAGTAGAGAGGCTCTATACAGTAGAGAGGCTCTATACAGTAGAGAGGCTCTATACAGTAGAGAGGTTATATACAGCAGAGAGGTTATATACAGCAGAGAGGCTCTATACAGTAGAGAGACTATATACAGTAGAGAGGCTCTATACAGTAGAGAGGCTCTATACAGTAGAGAGGCTCTATACAGTAGAGAGGTTATATACAGTAGAGGCTCTATACAGTAGAGGCTCTATACAGTAGAGAGGCTATATACAGTAGAGAGGCTATATACAGTAGAGAGGCTATATACAGTAGAGAGGCTATATACAGTAGAGAGGCTATATACAGTAGAGAGGCTATATATAGTAGAGAGACTATATACAGTAGAGAGGCTCTATACAGTAGAGAGGCTCTATACAGTAGAGAGGCTATATACAGTAGAGAGGCTATATACAGTAGAGAGGCTATATATAGTAGAGAGACTATATACAGTAGAGAGGCTCTATACAGTAGAGAGGCTCTATACAGTAGAGAGGCTCTATACAGTAGAGAGACTATATACAGTAGAGAGGTTATATACAGTAGAGAGGCTCTATACAGTAGAGAGGCTATATACAGTAGAGAGACTATATACAGTAGAGAGACTATATACAGTAGAGAGACTATATACAGTAGAGAGGTTATATACAGTAGAGAGGTTATATACAGTAGAGAGGCTATATACAGTAGAGAGACTATATACAGTAGAGAGGTTATATACAGTAGAGAGGCTCTATACAGTAGGGAGGCTATATACAGTAGAGAGGCTATATACAGTAGAGAGGCTATATACAGTAGAGAGGCTATATATAGTAGAGAGACTATATACAGTAGAGAGGCTCTATACAGTAGAGAGGCTCTATACAGTAGAGAGGCTCTATACAGTAGAGAGGCTATATACAGTAGAGAGGCTATATACAGTAGAGGCTATATACAGTAGAGGCTATATACAGTAGCGAGGCGTCTTCACCACCTGCTGGAGGGCCTAGTGATCCCGAATTAGGAACCAAAGGAACCAACTGCGCCTTGTTGACAAGAGTGGTGGAGATGTTGGTCCATGTCAAGTCCTTGGTGATTTAAAAAAAACATCTGACTCTCTTTACTGCAGTCCAGTTGATGTGGATAAGGGTTCCCAGTCTTCTGCTTCCTGAAGTCAATAAATCAACTCCTTTGTTTTGCTGACGTTGAGAAGGAGATTGTGGTGCCAGGAAAACAACGCCGGTTCACTTATCTCCTTCCTATAGTCTGACTCCTCGTCGTTGTTGGTTATCAGGCCTACAACCGTGATGTTGTGCAAAGACATGCAATCGTTGGGTGATTCCTAACTGACCTAAAGGCAGGGAATTTTTACTAGGATTAAATGTCAGGAATTCTGAAAACTGATTTTAAAAGTATTTAGCGAAGGTGTATGTAAGCTTCCCGATTTCCAACTGTACATCGGTGCTCCTGTTGTGTGCGGGCCGTGTGAATAGTGATGGAAATGGCATCTTTCGTGGATATGTTGCAGCATTGGGCTCATTGGAGTGGGGCCAGTGTGCCTGGCATGCTGGCCTGGATGTGGCATGCTGGCCTTGATGTGGCATGCTGGCCTTGATGTGGCATGCTGGCCTTGATGTGGCATGCTGGCCTGGATGTGGCATGCTGGCCTGGATGTGGCATGCTGGCCTGGATGTGGCATGCTGGCCTGGATGTGGCATGCTGGCCTTGATGTGGCATGCTGGCCTGGATGTGGCATGCTGGCCTGGATGTGGCATGCTGGCCTGGATGTGGCATGCTGGCCTGGATGTGGCATGCTAGCTTTGTGAACTTAAATTATTTAAAACATTTAAAAGAATGTTATAGCTAGGCAAGTCAGTTAAGAACAAATGCCTAACACAGCCAAGTGGGTTATCTGCCTTGTTCAGGGAAAGAACAACAGATTTTTACCTTGTCAGCTCCGGGATTCAATCTAGCAACATTCCGGTTACTAGTCCAATGCTCTAACCACTAGGCTACCCTGTCGCCCCAAATAGTCCCTCAGAGATGTCTTCATGTCAGCCTTGGAGAGCGAAAGCACCTGGTCTTCCGGAACAGCGAGAGTCCTCCTGGATGGCTCGGTATTGTCTGCCTCGAAGCGAGCATAGAATGTGTTAAGCCCGTCCGGGGCGGAGGCTTCGGTGGACACCAGGCAGCTGGATGTGCCTTCTGTAGTTTGTGATAGCGTGTAGTCCTTGCCACAAGTGACGCAAGTCTGACTTGTCGAATATCGATTCAAGTTTAAGACTGCATAGTCTTTTTTTGCGTCCCTAATGGATTTTGCGGAGCTCGTAAGTGCTTGCCTTGCATGGCGTTGTGTGCCATAGAGTCGCCGGGGTTCGTTCCGCTGACATAGAATGCTGCAGAACGGGCTCTAAGCATAGTACGGATTCCTCCGTTCATCCAGAGATTTTGGTTGGGGGTATGTCTGATTGTTATTGTGGGTACAACATCATGAACACGTTTCCTAATGAAACCGGTGACTGACGATGTATTTTCCTCATTGTTCATAGATGAGTCCCTGGGTGGATGAATCTTTGAACATGTTCTAAATCAATATTCTCAATATACCTCACATTTGTGCAAGTCACATTTGACAAATCAAATCCAATTTTATTGGTCACATACACATGGTTAGCAGATGTTAATGCGAGTGTAGCGAAATGCTTGTGCTTCTAGTTCCGACAACGCAGTAATAACCAACGAGTAATCTAACCTAACAATTCCAAAACTACTGTCTTGTACACAGTGTAAGGGGATAAAGAATATGTACATAAGGATATATGAATGAGTGATGGTACAGAGCAGCATAGGCAAGATGCAGTAGATGATATAGAGTACAGTATATACATATGAGATGAGTAATGTAGGGTATGTAAACAAAGTGGCATAGTTTAAAGTGGCTAGTGATATATGTATTACATAAAGATGCAGTAGATGATAGAGTACAGTATATACATATACATATGAGATGAATAATGTAGGGTATGTAAACAAATGATTCCCAGTAGATTGGAAAGAAAACATCTTTCATCACATTGAGTTGTTGTAACATATGAAGGACCTACTGTTGGTGGAGCTGCACATGATGAAGCAGAGGCTGGAGCACACAGAGGTCTGCTGTCGTACCCTCTCCAGCCACAGAGAAGACACATCGCTCTGGGACACACAGGTCAGCAGCAGTCTGGACAAAAAGACATTCGCACCAATCACTAACGAGATATCAACAAAAACACAAAAACCGCAGTCTAAAGGCAAAAGAAGACTTTGACAAGACCTGGGCATGATTTCCAGATAGGAACTTAGGCATACGAGTGTTTTGACGATGCATCGTTCCTACAACGGCCGAAAATATAACACGCGTTTGCAAAAACACCTCGCATAATTATTATTTTTTTAAACGTTGGCCAAGTGTGTCGTTGGAGCATGTGTTGAATACTGACAGGATGGAACGAAAAAGGGGGCTCCCGAGTGGCGCAGAAGTCTAAGGCACTGCATCTCAGTGCTTGAGGCGTCACTACAGACACCCTGGTTCAAAGCCAGGCTGTATCACAACCGGCCGTGATTGGGAATCACATAGGGCGGCGCACAATTGGCAAAGAGTCGTCTGGGTTTGGCCGGTGTAGGCCGTCATTGTAAATAAGAATCTGTTCTTAACTGACTTCCTAGTTAAATAAAGGTTACATTTTTTTTTTTTAATGAATTTAAAAGCCTGACAAGGCTCTCAGATCAGCATTCTCCATTCAAATCTGACCTTAACGTTAGAAGTATTCCACAATACTGACGACAGATCAGCTCATATTACCACCTACAGCTGAAAATATTGAGCCGGCTTATTATAATGCTTAGTCCTACTCTATAATAATACACTAAATCACAGATCTGGCACATGTTGTAACACATCATGAAATATATTGAGGCCAATTTATTTTTTTTACAGACAATGTAGCCTACAATTAGGAAAAATAGAACTAAAATTGGACTGAACATGTAATGAATTTCAATATGATTCAACTATACAGAACTATGCAGCCAAATTGAGGTGGTTCTGTCCTCGAGCTCTTCTTGTCCATTAAATGTTCTGTACATTAAGTTTTGTGTGGAACCCCAAGGAAGAGTCGCTGACGCTTTCACAACAGCTAATGTGGTGGATCCTAATAAAAACACCAACAAATACCTATATATATTTTGTATATAATGTATATACAAATACCTATATATATTTTGTATATAATGTATATACAAATACCTATATATATTTTGTATATAATGTATATACAAATACCTATATATATTTTGTATATAATGTATATACAAATACCTATATATATTTTGTATATAATGTATATACAAATACCTATATATATATATTGTATATAGTCATCTTGGTTTTCATTTGAAGCATGTTTTTAACAATTGCAACAACATTGGAAACTTTGTAGTCAACTTCATTCCCAAGTTATCGGAGGTCACAGAGACAGATAGACAGCTCGATTCTATGTTTAGCGGGGGATCTTTTGTGTATAAAGTGAGGTGGAACTGTAAAAAATTATATATATATTCTAATGTCGCACTTAGCGGTTCTACGAGTGGTCACAAGCAGTTGGCAAATAACGAACGCTTCGATGGTTTTGAGAAACAACTCGGAGATTTAACAACGCTCCTATGAAGGTTCGAACGACGAACTTAGCCTTAAGATGCTTTAGGGAAACCATGCTCAGTTTCATTTGCGTAGAGTTACATCTCTATAAAAAAAAAAATGTTTATAAAGCATTGTGATTCTTCCTCTTATTTGAGCTACGACAACAGACAATGAAGGATTTTCTAGCCTTTTCAGGGTATTCTCACCTGCTTGTCTCCAGCAGTGTAGGGGGATCAGTGTCTCCAAGAAGGAGCAACAGCACCACCCTGTGGAGAGAAACAGAATTACACCAGAGAAACAGTTAATGCCCACCGTGAGTTGGAACGGTGCTGTACATATCAGAGTCAACACAGTACTGTTCAGGCTGTCATGACAGTGTGAAAGGGGTTTTTAGTAAATGGCCATCTCCACCTACCCTAGGTCGTTGTTCTGGCTGAGGGTCAGACAAGTGTCAGGGAAGCAGGCTATGTTACCCAGGATCCCCACACATATCTCCTGGGGCGAGAGGACAAGGGAAAACATCAACAAGACACCATGGCAACATGATGTTGTGCCAATTTAAAATGTTGCTGGGTGGGTTACAACTGGGGGAAAAGGAATATTAAATTATATTATTAGTCATATTAATATTGCATTTCAAAGACTAGATGGTGGACTGATTAAGCAATATGGCCCGGGGGGGGGGGGGGGGGGTGATATATGGTGATATCTACCATCGTATACCACAAACCCCTGAGGTGCCTTATTGCTTTGTCATACCCGTTGGTATACGGTCTGATATACCACAGCTGTCAGCTAAAATCAGAATTCAGGGGGGTCGAACCACCCAGTTTATAATGGCCATATACCACGAACCTCTGAGGTGCCTTATTGCTTTTATAAACTGGTCACCAACGTAATTAGAGTAGTAAAAATATATGTTTTTGTCATATTTGTGGTATACCACAGCAGCCAGCCAAATCAGAATTCAGGGGGGGGGGGGGGGTCGAACCACCCCGTTTTATAATAGAGTACAACACACACGAGGTAAACTAGAACACTAAAACAGGTCACTCACAGTGAGACGAGGGCATCGAGACTTAGTGATCACTCCCAGGAGGATATCTGCAGCTTTGAACTCCTGTAAGAAACCAGCCACATCCTACAGAGAGACAGGCAGACAGGGTCATATTATAACCCATCAAATTTCACATTACATCAAAAACATTTGTAACATAAAAGTTACATTTTTACAGCCGACTCGTGACAATATAAACTAGTTATCATGGCTCCTGGTATTTATTTAAACATCTCTGTATACAGAATTTTAAAAAACAAAACATTTAATTGTACCTTTATTTAACCAGGCAAGTCAGTTATGAACAAATTCTTATTTTCAATGACAGACTAGGAACAGTGGGTTAACTGCCTGTTCAGGGGGCAGAACGGCAGATTTGTACCTTGTCAGCTCAGGGGATTTGAACTTGCAACCTTCCGGTCACTAGTCCAACGCTCTAACCACTAGGCTACCCTGCCACCTCTACACTCTAACCACTAGGCTACGCTGCCACCTCTACACTCTAACCACTAGGCTACCTGCCACCTCTACACTCTAACCACTAGGCTACCCTGCCACCTCTACACTCTAACCACTAGGCTACCCTGCCACCTCTACACTCTAACCACTAGGCTACGCTGCCACCTCTACACTCTAACCACTAGGCTACCCTGACACCTCTACACTCTAACCACTAGGCTACCCTGCCACCTCTACACTCTAACCACTAGGCTACCTGCCTCCTCTACACTCTAACCCCTAGACTACCTGCCACCTCTACACTCTAACCCCTAGGCTACCTGCCACCTCTACACTCTAACCACTAGGCTACCCTGCCACCTCCACGCTCTAACCACTAGGCTACCCTGCCACCTCTACACTCTAACCACTAGGCTACCCTGACACCTCTACACTCTAACCACTAGGCTACCCTGCCACCTCTACACTCTAACCACTAGGCTACCTGCCACCTCTACACTCTAACCACTAGGCTACCTGCCACCTCTACACTCTAACCACTAGGCTACCTGCCACCTCTACACTCTAACCACTAGGCTACCCTGCCACCTCTACACTCTAACCACTAGGCTACCCTGCCGCCCCGAATACATACACACTGAGTATACAGAATATACACACTGAGTATACAAACATTAGGAACACGTGCTCTTTCACTAGGGTAGCCTAGTGTTTAGAACGTTGGACTAGTAACCGAAAGGTTGCAAGTGTGTCGAGGCACAGGTCTGGGGAAGGACACCAAACAATTTATGCAGCATTGAAGGTTCCCAATAACACAGTGGCCTCCATCATTCTTAAATGGAAGAAGTTTGGAAACACCAAGACTCTTCCTAGAGCTGCCCGGCCAAACTGAGAAATTGGGGGAAAAAGGGCCTTGGTCAGGGAGGTGACCAAGAACCTGATTGTTCAAAGTTCCTCTGTGGAGATGGGGGAACCTTCCAGCACTCCACCAATCAGGCCTTTATGTTAGAGTGGCCAGACAGAAGCCACTCGTCAGTAAAAGGCACATGACAGCCCGCTTGGAGTTTGCAAAAAGGCACCTAAAGGACTCTGTGACCATGAGAAACAAGATTATCTGGTTTAATGAAACCAAGATTGAACCCTTTGGCCTGAATGCCAAGTGGCACGTCTGGAGGAAACCTGGCACCCTGCCTAAGGTGAAGCATGGTGGAGGCAGCATCAAGCTGTGAGAAAGTTTTTCAGCCACAAGGAGACTAGTCAGGATCGAGGGAAAGAAGAACGGAGTAAGGTACAGAGAGATCCTTGATGAAAACCTGCTCCAGAGTGCTCAGGACCTCAGACTGAGGCGAAGGTTCACCTTCCCACAGGACAACGACCCTAAGCACACAGCCAAGACAACGCAGGAGTGGCTTCGGGACAAGTCTCTGAATGTCCTTGAGTCCAGCCCGGATTTGAACCCGATCGAACATCTCTGGAAAGACCTGAAAATAGCTGTGCAGCGACGCTCCCCATCCAACCTGACAGAGCTTGAGAGGATCTGCAGAGAAGAATGGGAGAAACTCCCCCAAATACAGGTGTGTCAAGCTTGTAGCGTCATACCCAAGAAGAGGCTATAATCACTGCCAAAGGTGCTTCAACTAAGTACTCAGTAAAGGGTCTGAATACTTATGTAAATGTGATATTTCAGTTTTTAATAAATTAGCAAAAATGTCTTAAACTGTTTTTTCTTTGTCTTTATGGGGTATTGTGTGCAGATTGATTTTAGAATAAGGCTGTAACCTAACAAAATGTGGAAGAATTTAAAGGGTCTGAATACTTTCAGAAGACACTGTATATATTCCAGATGTAAATAGACATTTGAGAGAGAGAGAGAGAGAGAGAGAGAGAGAGAGAGAGAGGAGAGAGACAGACAGAGAGAGAAAGAGAGGAGAGAAAGACAGACAGACAGAGAGAGGAGAGACAGACAGAGAGAGAGAGAGAGGAGAGAGAAAGAGAGGAGAGACAGACAGAGAGAGAGAGAGAGGAGAGACAGACAGACAGACAGACAGAGAGACAGAGAGAGAGACAGAGAGAGAGAGACACAGAGAGAGAGAGAGACACAGAGAGAGAGAGAGACACAGAGAGAGAGAGAGACACAGAGACACAGAGAGAGCGAGAGAGAGAGAGAGACAGAGATACTATTTGCACATTGTTACACAGTACATAGCCAAAAATATAACATTATTTTGAAACTTTCGTGATTGTAATGTTTACTGTTCATTTCTGATTGTTTATTTAACTTGCTTTGTCAATGTAGAACATGTTTCCCATGCCAATAAAGCCCTTCTGAATTGAAGAGAGAGACACACACCTTATCCATGGCCATATCCCAGATCTTACACAGCTCATCCTCATCTTCCTCTGGTAGCTGCATCTGGGCATCAGAGTCTCCCATGTTCTGCTCCGACACAATCTGAAGGACATAACAACAACAACAACGATGATCAACGATGCATTTTGAACACAAGATGACAAAATATGTTCTGCATATTAACAATAAAATGTACAAGATGGAAGAGCACTTTCTGTAATGAGCAACAACAACAAAAAGAGTGCTGGACATAATGCATTATATGATGGAAAACGCATCCTCACCATAACCCTTTCTAGACTTCAATAGCCTAGAGGAGTTGTCTCATGAGTCATGAAGGTATACTTCATATACTTCAGTTGGTATTTGATCAGCAACAAGTAATACTGTATTGCAACAATGTACCGGTTTCCTACCTGAATCTTAACCGGTAACCGGTTGCCTACCTGAATCTTAACCGGTTGCCTACCTGAATCAGACGGGTAAAGGTGCTGAACAGCCAGTGTTTGCTATAAACTGTCTCCCCTATAGCGTCCACCTCTTCCCCGCCCTGCTCCCCCTCTCTGTCCGGGGGTGGTGAGGGGTTACGGTCCATGACAGGAGAGTTCGCCGGGGAGGATGACCGGATGCTGGAGTTGTCGTCATCCACGCTGTGGTCCTCTAAACAGAAACGCAATAAGGTCAAGTAAAACGCACAATGCTGGCTGCTACCTCCGGAGGTGTGCAGGGCCATGTTCAGTACGTAAAACGTTCTCATTGTCAGAGATGGAGGTTTGTTCTATCTAGGTAATTTCTATCTGAACGTTTGAAAACGTCGGGTCCTGCTGAATGCGTCCCAGGATAGGGTAAGGACGGCTTCGCAGGGGGAAGGTAGCTACATTTAGCCGGTCGATGTTGGCTAGTAGATGTTCCTGGAATGTTAGCCAAGACAGAAGATCAAGGCTAGCAAAGCCTTAAAAATATAATGCCATAGCATTTGCTAGCTAGCCATGTTAGCTGCTCAGACCGGCTAGTTTCAGTAGCTCTATTAACGTTAGTGTCCCTGTGCACATTACAACAAAGCCATCAATTTCCTTGAGCTCACCCATGAATGTTGACTGTCGTTCCTCGAGTATAATGATGGGTTTATATCACTGTGTTATCCAGAAACGTATGTTCACTTTAGTCGAATTGCTTGCTAACCAAAACAAACATTGCTAGTCGCGGCTAATGTTTTCAAATGAGCCTCCAATGCAATAGAAGGAACGCGCATGCGTGTGAAGGGTATCATACCACAGAGTTTCAAAAACCCAGAGGCACAACATCGCGAGATTTCCGGGAACGCTAGCGAAACAGACCATACCGGGGTTTGAGGAGTCAATGAGAGAATTGAAACACCGACAGTGTTCTTGCGTTTTCGGTCACCAGAAGTACATTAATTTCCAATCAAACGCTGCGTATGCATAAAACGGCTTGACAGAAATGGTAGCAGAAGGTGAATGTTAAACTTTTGTACAGATATCCAGATGATTAAAGGTTAAATAAAATCATAAAAATTATGCTGCGTACCAAAATCATGACAGCTGTGATGGAAACAGGAATTTCGGTAACATTTTGTAAATACCAACAGATAATTTGTTAGTTTGACACGTTGGGAACTTTTTGTGTCGGTCAAATTAATTATGCGAGAAATGGCGGTGGAAACGCCTTTATGCTCAAATATTGATATTAATAACTATCATCAATGTAAACTTGGGAGTCACTCCGATGACATGGTGTGTGGTCCTCCCATTACAACTCGGGAAACCATGCAGTTTATTACGCATTGATCACATCTTGGTACACCAGAATTACATTAATTTCCAATGAAGGCGTTTGCCTTGCAGCATTGTGTTGCAGATGCAGTTGCATTACGTTCGATGTGGTGCTAGATTTATCGAAGGTATGCGTGAAACTGTATATGTAGACGGCTTGACAGAATTTTTGTTGCATACATATCCATACGATATTGCATATACTATTCTGTGTAATTCGCTGTCGGTGTGTTTGAAGCATTTAGGCTACAGATTAAATAAATGACGAACTTCACAGGGTGGGTGTAAGAAAATCCTGCTTGCTCTTCAGGAGGGTTGACCATACCTGATCTATGTTTCTCAAGTACTGTACATCAAACTGTGTCAAATTTGTAAGTTGAAAACACTATGTTAATAGCACTGTTTTTATGTGTGGGGGTCCCTAACATACCTGAAGGACACTTTTTGGCATTTCCTGTATGATCGATGAGAAACTCCATATTGCAAATGTATGGTCCCTTACTAGACGTCCACAATTGTTCCTCAAAATTTGCGGACCCGTGCACCAGGGCCAGATCTTTTGGGAAGTCATCAAACGAAGTCTCTCGGACATTCGGTTTCCGTTTTGTAAAATTTTTTGTCATTTTTCCGCTGTCCCGGTAAATTCCAGCAGATGGCGAATGGAATCATATTTCAAATGAACAAAACATCACCAATCACGACATGGCCATTTCTCCTAAACGGAAAAGACTTCGATCGCGAAACTTGGTGAGCATAGGTTTGGCATAATGGGCAGTTAGCCCCGAAACAAGATGGCGTCGAGGCCTCAACGTTTTTTGAGTTCAGACCATTTTTCTGTGATTAAAGGTCAAAAACGAAAAATAGAGTGCTAATTTGACCGCTTCACGTCAAAGTACATGAACCTACCGTGTCAGGAAAAAAAGAACCAGACATTTATCTATCGTAATTTTAAGAGAAATCGTACAATTGTTGATGCTCAAAGAAATGTGTTTGTTTTTCTTTAGAAAAGTTTCAGATCCAGTTGGGGCGAATCAGACGAATCCGTTAAGGCGGGTTTCGGGAACTCTATGTGATTTCTGGGATTTTCTGAAATAACACTAAATCATTCAACCCTCTGTAAATAAGTCAGTTCTTAACATAAATACTTAAAACTCAAAATTCTGTAAGAGCCTATCCCAAGGAGGATATGTTCACTTTCAGCTTCCTGTGTCAACCGGAAGGGCCTTAAATTGCAGTCATAGGGGCTGTTTTGAAGGGTTAAAAAGGTCACATCTTTCCAAAACTTCATATGTGTGATTAGGCAACCCTCATGAACTGTAAATCAGTCATTTCTCACAACAGATGTCAAAGAAATAACTCTCTCTCTCTCACACACACACACACACACACACACACACACACACACACACACACACACACACACACACACACACACACACACACACACACACAGCAAGGATGGAGTGGCACAGTGCGGGGCTTAAAGACACACAGAGCCTGCAATGGCATCACCATAATCTCTAGGCTGTGCCGAGTTCAACGAGTAGCTCGCTCGGGTCTGAGCGCAGCGAACGTGAAAAAAAGTAGGCCCAAAATGAAGCCTGGCCTTAAATTTCAGGTGCTTTTGGGTGACAGCGGGAGAACCGTTAGAGTTAGAAGCACAATTCGACCTCGGGAATGTTCCTGAGGTCCTCCCGATCTGTGCAAGCCTAACCTTGACCGTCTGGCATTAACCCTTAACAGTGAAAAGAAGGTGTTTACATCAAACCGTTTGCAATGACTCCTCTCCCCATAGAAATACATTGCCTGCTCCCCTAAATTCAACCTGAAGCCTATGTGGGTTATGAATGCCTTATGAACCTGTCTTCGATGACAATTCATCAGGCCACTATGAGGTCTACCTCTGTTGATTCTAAGCTTCCTGCAGCAACCGGAAGTGGTTAAAATCATCCTAAAGGTGTTTTGATGTACCAAACCTGCAGTTTGTGAAAATCACTGCATTCAACCCTGTGTAAATCAGTCATTTCTAAACGTGAATACTTTAAATTTTCAGCACCAATTAAGGTCGCTGCTCGGGCTCCAAATGAACCTATCGAGCCGGAACTTGGGATTCGGGGTCGCCTCAGCTAGACCTACACATAATGTCAGAACTGGACCCGCAGCTAGAACGTGACTTTGTGTTTTATGTTTTTATTATGGTTTAAACAGAAGGCGCTGTGAATTAAGGGCCTGCTCTGAAATATGTGATAGTTGGCTTCTAAACGAGTTGGAAAAAGGGTGTGTGGTGTCAGTTTGGTGTCAGAATGATATCTAATTAACTGATGGACGGTGACTTGCTGCCTGACTTTTGTCCATTTGCAATATGTTTAAACAGTAATAGACCATCACCAAATTGACATTCTGAAATCAACACCAACGAGCGATGGAGAGGAACCAGAATCACTGCCCGGCCATCCCGAGTTCATCGGGCCAGTCAATTTCGCAAAACAGATGCCTTATGGACAAGTAAAAATAATATGACAATAAAATATGACAAAAGTATGTTTATACAGTTCTTATAAATATCTAATTGACAACAACAAAAAATCGAAATAATTTTTAAAAAACGATCCAGAAAGCACTTTTTTTGAAAAATGTTTCAAATGTTCCAAATTTGACTCTTGGATCTTGACTTGATATTTGCAATATGAAAATGTACCTTGGAGCGCGCTCGCCATCTATTGGATTTTCACTGTGTGACACTTGGCATTTTCCATATGACATTTGCAATACGTTTTGAATGAAACGGCGTCCATTTGAGTGGTATTGTACATCGTGTATATGTTTCGTACGGTGCCAATAAGATGCCATTCATTTTTGTCCATTTCAAGGGGGTATTCCCTTACATTGTCAAAAGACTTGATGGGCTTGTCAACAGTAACTAGGGGTGGTGTGTTTCTTTGGAACAAACAGGTCCATAGTAGCATTGTTTCCACACTCACATGGTGAAGGTGTTGCAGGATCCCTCACAGTACGCCCCAAAAACAAACCACGAACTAGACAAAAACATCCAGGGGACCATGACTGAACGTTCTAAAATTGTCCTTGACACTGTCCTTCAGGTGACCATATTGTGATGTAAATGTTTGTTTGCAGGGTGAATTCTAACCTCATGTAAACATAGTACTACTTTAGTACTGTATGATAAAACACAAAACAACAAATATATATTTCTGTATTATAATGTCAGGGATGACTCTCTAACTGTCATCCACCAAAGAGATAAAGCCTTGTTTACACCGCAGGCCTTAACGCTCAGATCAGTTTTGTTTTTCAAATCTGTTTTGGAATACTGACTGTCCAAACAGTTACAAGTGACCAAATCACCTTTCTGTGTGTGTTCAGACAGCAGTCATTTGTTGACATGGCTACGCTAGTTGTCTTAGTAATGTGTGAGCAGTCAGCAGATCACTCAGAAGTTAAGTAGCAAGCTAAGGTGACAATAATGCCTGCCATGGACATTTCCTAGTTGTTTTGAATGTCCAGAATCATAGTGTAAGAACACCTTTAAAGCCTTGAAAGACAAGAATATCCAACTTTCAAAACCAGTCGGTTTTTGCTAGCCACAGCAGTCAACTAGCTAGCTAGGTAGCTGTTTAGCTAGCCACAGCAGTCAACTAGCTAGCTAGGTAGCTGTTTAGCTAGCCACAGCAGTCATGTAGCTAGCTAGGTAGCTGTTTAGCTAGCCACAGCAGTCAACTAGCTAGCTAGGTAGCTGTTTAGCTAGCCACAGCAGTCAACTAGCTAGCTAGTGTTGGATCCTGTGTTTTACATTATAGCCATTACCATATATATGATTGAATATTATCTGCTGTTGGCTTGTGTATGTATGTGTTATGCAACATAGCTGACTTGAAACATTGTTAAAAGCTTCAGGGCCATGGGCCTTTCTCATGATGGAAAAATACAGAGTAGCATGGGGTTGCAGAACAAGCGGTCTTTTGTTAGATAACAGGAGCCAGGTGCGAGATAACGGTATGGAGCATGAGCGCATGGATGTTCTTCACAGCAACAGTTACATCTATCAACAGAAGCGCCAAGAGGCGGGGACCCGCCTGAGCGCCTGCAATAGGCTGAGCAAGTTTAAACCACGCCCAGTCTCTACTGTGATAGGCCAACAGACGGGTTGGAACTGTCTATCACAGTATAAAGAATACTGTTTACATACATCTTGTCAGTTCTCTGTTCTGCCCTGCGTGGTATTACAGAGAACCCGTATATACGAAAGTTGCATTTGCCATTTATTACTTAGCTAATAAAAAATACATAGTATAAAATCGGTGACTCATTGTTATATTTATCCTGATACCAGATTCGAATTTACGCAACTCTAACACTAGGTAGCTGTTTAGCTAGCCACAGCCGTCAACTAGCTAGCTAGGTAGCTGTTTAGCTAGCCACAGCAGTCAAGTAGTTAGCTAGGTAGCTGTTTAGCTTTCTAGCATATTCACTCATTTGATTGTAAAACAATTAACAAGCTAGTTAGCTACCAAACGTTCTTGTTAAACTGTCATCAAATAAGCTAGCAAGCAAAATGCCAAATAACAGTCTAAAAACCACCTGAGGTCAAATTGAGCAATATTTGACCGTTCAGACACAAGTCGCATTACCATTGAAGGTGGTTTGAAATGTGGCTGGAAATATCTGCTTCCATGTGCTTTTTGGCTGTTCAAACTGTTGGAAAATGTACAGATTCTAATCTGATATGCAACATGTTTTAGGGGGGGGGGGAATCACTTCAAACTGCCAGTGTGAACAACGGCTAAAGAGGTTTCACAGCTTAATAAACCAAAGCTTTCTAAAACAAGGTGCATGCACTTCTACAAGAAAACAAACAACGGACAGAATTATTGGAAGGTTGCATTTTAATAAGATAAGTAAGCATAAATGTCTACATTTTAAATATGATTTAATCTACATTTTACATATAAATCAAAGCGATTAGATAAATAACAGCCATGTGAAGCAGGGTAGCAGGGTGTTCCTTAGTAAGCAGCGAGTGGATTGGTGCTGGACCATTCCCATCTGTATTAGTACAGATCCCATTTACACCAGCGTGCTGCTGCGTGTCCTGCGGGCAGGCACCCTAATGGCTCTGTTGCAGTCGCTGTGTCTGCAGCTACACTCCTCCACGTGTAGGTAGGTGTAGGGCACCACATCTCCATTCAGACACCGTAGGTCCACCGTGCGGTTACTGGACCGGGACTCCTGGCAACAGGCACAGGAGTGGTCCAGAGACGCAGCCATCGCAGAGTACCTGGAGGACGGGAGTGAAAGAGAGGTGTTCACAGAGGTTAAGAGATCATCTACTCCCCAAGAGACAAAGACACCTCAACAAATGACATGTTTCACAAAACACAAATACATTTAGGGGGTGTGTGTGTGTGTCCCAGACACAGATTAAACCTAGTCCTGGACTAAGAAGCATGTTCAATGGAGATTCATTTAAAAGGATTTTCAGTCCATCACTAGGCTTATTAAACTGGACACTGGAACCCTCCCCATGGTGTTGTGGCTGTGATGAGGCTCCACTGGGTTGTGATATTAGCATTGTTTCCACACTCACTTGGTGAAGGTGTTGCAGGATCCCTCACAGTACGGCATCTCCACCTCCTCAACAGACTGGCAGCTCTTGTGGTTGATGAAACTCTTCATGGATCCTACCTTACAGGCCTTGTCCTTCTCCACACCTGGTATTGGAGGGAGACACATCGTTATACATGATCCGTCTGGAAAGACCATGAAAAAGAGCTGCACCTGTTTGAGTTCACTGACTACAAGGTGGCTCTCCTTGTCAATCATTATCAATGAGGAATATCAGTGGTTTTATGATGCATGAATCTGATCATATTCCAATCCTGATATAACACCTTTTAATATTTCACTTTCATACTTACAAATTCTACAGCAGCCGTTTGCAGCGGTCTGAATTGAACCCTGCGGAGAAAAAAGTTTAAACGTTTTCTTTACATAATACATTTCATATTAGGACAAGAGAAGTCATTTTTCTGTCAAATGAAAACTGGTATATTGTGTGTACTGTACTGTGGATCTGATGAAAATGATTGTGGATCGAAACATTGTCAATAAGGTTGGTAATCGAGAGCATATGCTGTCAGCAGGTCTTTCTGTTATTGTTATGTTGAGTACTGTACAGTACTCACAGGCTGGCCTATCTGTTCTTGTTATGTTGAGTACTGTACAGTACTCACAGGCTGGCCTATCTGTTCTTGTTATGTTGTGTACTGTACTCACAGGCTGGCCTATCTGTTCTTGTTATGTTGTGTCCTGTACTCACATGCTGGCCTTTATGTTCTTGTTATGTTGTGTACTGTACAGTACTCACAGGCTGGCCTTTCTGTTCTTGTTATGTTGAGTACAGTACTCACAGGCTGGCCTTTCTGTTCTTGTTATGTTGTGTACAGTACTCACAGGCTGGCCTTTCTGTTCTTGTTATGTTGAGTACAGTACTCACAGGCTGGCCTTTCTGTTCTTGTTAAGTTGAGTACTGTACTCACAGGCTGGCCTTTCTGTTGTTGTTATGTTGAGTACTGTACTCAGGCTGGCCTTTCTGTTCTTGTTATGTTGAGTACTGTACAGTACTCACAGGCTGGCCTATCTGTTCTCGTTATGTTGTGTCCTGTACTCACAGGCTGGCCTTTCTGTTCTCGTTATGTTGTGTACTGTACTCACAGGCTGGCCTTTCTGTTCTTGTTATGTTGAGTACTGTACAGTACTCACAGGCTGGCCTTTCTGTTCTCGTTATGTTGAGTACAGTACTCACAGGCTGGCCTTTCTGTTCTTGTTATGTTGAGTACAGTACTCACAGGCTGGCCTTTCTGTTCTCGTTATGTTGTGTCCTTTACTCACAGGCTGGCCTTTCTGTTCTCGTTATGTTGTGTCCTGTACTCACAGGCTGGCAGTTGGCCTGCTGGAAGGGTGGGCAATGGATGTTGGAGCTCTGGGTCAGATAACTATCACCGTTCTTCACACAGCTGTACTGCTGGCACTTGTCACCAGGAGCAGACCATGTATCTCCATGCTGGGGACACACACACACACACACACACACACACACACACACACACACACACACACACACACACACACACACACACACACACACACACACACACACACACACACACACATTACATTACATTAAATGTTTGTCATTTAGCAGACGCTCTTCATCCAAAATGTTTTTTACACTAGTGCATTTGTCTTAAGATCGCTAAGTGAGACAACAACATACACCACTCGTAGGGGGCAGGCACTCCTCTGTCCTCATATTATGGGGAAGCTTGTTCCACACAAACACACACAGCCGCACAATCAATATAGACATTTAACAGAGACTTACTTACTACTTCTTAGTTAATCTGTGACAGTTAAACTGACAGAAACGGTACCTACCTTCAACAACTGCATGGTCCCATTGATCTGGAGGACACAGTGGGTCTGAACACATTTACCACAGCAGTCATCTGAGGAGTAGTCTGGCTCCTGGTACTCATATCCCTGCAGGAGAAGAGGAACACATGAGTGACTTGCTGCAACACCTAAAAAAGAATGATGATGATGATAATACACGTTATTAAAGTGTGAATACAACCGATTGCCTTCCCAGGAGACTCTATAGAATAGAAGAACTCAAGAACAGATGTCTCACCACCAATTGAGAATTATTTTTAAAAGCAAGGACTGGGCTTAATCTGTCGGCAGTTCTGAATCAGACAAGGTTTACTTACTTACTTCATCTGGGTCTAGGAAACCAGCCGATTAAAGTATAAAAACTCATTGACTGAATACATTTAAGCTACTCAATGGTATTTCAACTTTTGGTAAATATTTGAAATGTGAGCAGACACGGCAGCTGTACCAGTTGTTACCTTTTCACAATCTTCGTCACATTGCATGAATCCACAGTCAATTTGGTAATGACCAGACTTGGGGTCCACTTTGTTGGTGCAGGTGCACTCCTGGCACTCTGATCCCGGTACTTTAGAATTGGGCTAGAAGAACAAGTAACTCATTACATTACACATTACTTCAGGGGAACCAGGATACCCACTGTCTCTAACACAGGGGAACCAGGATACCCACTGTCTCTAACACAGGGGAACCAGGATACCCACTGTCTCTAACACAGGGGAACCAGGATACCCACTGTCTCTAACAGAGTGGAACCAGGATACCCACTGTCTCTGACACAGGGGAACCAGGATACCCACTGTCTCTAACACAGGGGAACCAGGATACCCACTGTCTCTGACAGAGTGGAACCAGGATACCCACTGTCTCTGACACAGGGGAACCAGGATACCCACTGTCTCTGACACAGGGGAACCAGGATACCCACTGTCTCTGACACAGGGGAACCAGGATACCCACTGTCTCTAACAGAGTGGAACCAGGATACCCACTGTATCTGACAGAGTGGATCCAGGATACCCACCGTCTCTAACACGGGAACCAGGATACCCACTGTCTCTAACAGAGTGGAACCAGGATACCCACTGTATCTGACAGAGTGGATCCAGGATACCCACTGTCTCTAACACAGGGGAACCAGGATACCCACTCTCTCCGACACTATTTGACATGAACCCTTATAGAGTATGAGACTTACTGTACACATACTGCAATATATTAAAACAAGTATATACCAACAGTGTTTATTTATGTAATGAACATTTCAGATGAGAGAGCAGAATAGTTTGTCATTACCAGGTATTCAACGCCTTTGTGAAGACAAACTCTTTTAGGCTCTGAAAGAGACAAGAGACACAAACAACCAATTGAGAGAGAGACACAGACAACCAATCCATGGGACTGTCTAAAAGAACAGGTATTATCTCAGCAATACAAACACAGGAATACTAGATAGTCTAGATATAATTAAAGAGACCATACCACATGTAGATAGTCTAGATAGTATAGATCTAGTTAAAGAGACCATACCACATGTAGATAGTGTAGATAGTATAGATCTAGGTAAAGAGACCATACCACATGTAGATAGTGTAGATAGTCTAGATCTAGGTAAAGAGACCATACCACATGCAGATAGTGTAGATAGTCTAGATCTAGGTAAAGAGACCATACCACATGTAGATAGTCTAGATAGTATAGATCTAGGTAAAGAGACCATACCATATGTAGATAGTCTAGATAGTCTAGATAGTATAGATCTAGGTAAAGAGACATTACCACATGTAAATAGTCTAGATAGTATAGATCTAGGTAAAGAAACTTTACCACATGTAAACAGTCCAGATAGTATAGATCTAGGTAAAGAGACTTTACCACATGTAAATAGTCTAGATAGTATAGATCTAGGTAAAGAGACCATACCACATGTGTGCTCTGGACAGCATTTTCCCTCAGGGACTGAAACCACTGGCACGAACCCAATAGGACAGTTCATGTTGGTAGGTGGGCAAGTGCTGCTGTCACAACCTAAGAGGGGAAACAATAGCAGAGTATGGACATAATAATATGAGCTGATTCATGTCTTCACTATGTGTGTGTTTTCAACACGACGGAGCTGAGCCCAGCTGTACGGCACTGGCCTGGTTACACATCAACCCTAGATCCTGGACCCGTGCTGGAAAGGACAATGTGAAAAGAACATATCCAAGCCAGCACAGTACGGTTCAGGTCGGCAACAATACTGTTGAAATAGATCTGAGTATAATATGTAGGGTAAAAAAGTGTTGTGAGATCCTTACGGCAGGCGAGGTTGGAGCAGCATGGATCGGATGGATCGGTTTGGTTGACATATACAAAGCCTGGTCCAGTGCATATCTCTATTGGTGGTTTGGAGCAGACCTTGGGTTTACAGTTCACAGTCTTGGTGGACTCCAAACAAATGCAGTCCTGGCACTTATACTCAAACCTCTCGTTGAACTGTGATGAGATACAACAAGAGTGAGTGTGGTTCTATCAATGGGTTTGGTCAAATGTAGTGCACTAAATAGGACATAGGGGGCTAAATATAGGGCATAAGGGGGCCATTTGGAATTAAGACAATGTGGATAATACTGTGTGGACGCTGTAAGTAGGTCCTCATATAAACCTCTGGCATCATCCATGACAGAGCCAGTGGACTAGATAACAGTCTATATTAATTAGTCAAATAAATAACGATGAATCAAATCCAAAAGGCCTAACGTACCTCTCGTGGAACTCCTTCAGGGTCAATGCATCCTTCAAAAACACAAACACCACCATTTAGTAGAACATTCATAGACCTCAAACATCCTTGGAAAGGTTATGTCCTAACCATCTTCTCTGTGTCGTCAACATGAAATGGACCAATGGCAGTAACTGGGAACACTCACCACACTTATCAACACAGATCCCCGAGTCCTTGTTGAAGAGTTTCATCCCATCAGGACAGAAGCAGCCTTCTGTGGTGAAGTTCATCCTAGACTCGTCTGGACTGTAGAACACAACATTACAGTGACAACTCCTATTTCCTATGTACAGCAACTCTATATTTAACTGTAGGTAGGTATTTTCTCTCTGTCTTATTTGACAGTCATAACGTTGTCTACCTCAGTTAACATAAAACATGAAAGCAAGGATGTTTTTGCGCTAGACAATCTTTAAATAGAAACCTACTTGTCATCACAGGTTGGCTGTTCTGCAGGACCGCAGGGCTTGTAGACTTTGTCAGCCGGACAGTCGCTGGCTGTTGAAGAAAGACACAACTCAGTCTATAGTGACACCCGAACCCCCTGTCTCAGTCTCCAGTATATATACTGCAATAGTCTATGTGCCGGGGGGCTAGGTTCAGACTGTCCTATCTGGTATAATTCTCCTGTCATCTCTGGTGTCCTGTGTGATCTTAAGTATGCTACCCCTAATTCTTCTCTCCCTTTCTCTCTCTCCCTTCACAGAGGACCTGAGTCCAAGGACCATGCCTCAGGACTATCTGGCCTGACGACTCCTGGCTGTGTCTGTCCCCAGTCAACCTGGTCGTAATGCTGATCCAATTTCTGCTGTTGTGACTGCATCTATGGAACCCTGTACTGTTCAACGGATGTGCTGTTTCGACCCTCTCTCTCTCTCTCTCTCTCTCTCTCTTTCTCTCTCTTTCTCTCTCTCTCTCTGTCTCTCTCTCTCTCTCTCTCGCTCTCTCTCTCTCTCTCTCTCTCTCTCTCTCTCTCTCTCTCTTTCTCTCTCTTTCTCTCTCTCTCTCTCTCTACCAAACTTGCTGCTGAACGGTCTGGCCTTAATGGCCATGTACTCTTACAATCTCCGCCAAGCACAGCCATCAGAGCCTGGTTCCTCTCTAGGCTTCTTCCTAGGTTCCTGCCTTTCTAAAGAGTTTTTCCATGCCACCGTGCTTCTACATCTGTATTGCTTGCTGTTTGGGGTTTTAGGCTGGGTTTCTGTATAAACACTTTGAGACAACTGCTGATGTAAAAAGTGTTATCACAATGGAAAAATGTTCTGACTACAGTCATCATTTACAATCAGTTGATTGTAGGACTGAAGCCCGATACTATATTACACAATACAAAGGGGAACCAGACAAGGATGTCCACTATCTCCATCATTTATCACTTCAAATACAAAAATGCACTAATCTAATATTTACAAATAGAAACCCCCCTCCTCTATTGTGTGTTCATCTACAACACATACTAAGTTGTGTTAGTATAGTATTGTTCCTGGTCTCATCTACACAGTTCCTTGTTCCTGGTCTTCTACACAGTACTTCATATCTCTTCAATGGTGGACTTATTTATCTATCCTTATCAGGTGAGTCTTATTTAACCTGGTGAGTCAGGATGTTTTCAACGAGTACAGTAAGCCTACCACAGAGCTCGGTGTGGTTTCTCCAGTAGATGCATACTCCAAACTGGGCACAGGCAGCAGCGTATGTCTGCAGACTGGTGCACTCCACCGCTGGGTTGGACACGTGGCAGCTGTCATAGACACAGCCCTTGTAGAAGTTGTCAGGTGAGACAAATGGATGACAGGCTGCAAAAATGCTGTGGATTGAAAACCAGAGATGAAAGAATATGAGAAACAGACCTTCCAAATACACTGTAAGATTCATATTGGTTTCTGTCAGACACAGAACACACCTTTGTGTGTAGGTTAGGGGTATAGAGCTACATCATTGCATGTGAGAATTTAGTCTGTGATAAGTTAGATTGTTGATAGTTACAACAGGTTTTATAACTTTACTCAGACTCCTGACAGACTGTTTAATGGAGTAGCTGGCACTCCTGACAGACTGTTCAATGGAGTAGCTAGCCCCTCAGGACAGACTGTTCAATGGAGAATCTGGCCACTCCTGACAGACTGTTTAATGGAGTAGCTGGCCACTCCTGGCAGACTGTTCAATGGAGTAGCTGGCCACTCCTGACAGACTGTTTAATGGAATAGCTGGCCACTCCTGACAGACTGTTTAACGGAGTAGCTGGCCACTCCTGGCAGACTGTTCAATGGAGTAGCTGGCCACTCCTGACAGACTGTTTAATGGAGTAGCTGGCCACTCCTGACAGACTGTTCAACGGAGTAGCTGGCCACTCCTGGCAGACTGTTCAACGGAGTAGCTGGCCACTCCTGGCAGACTGTTCAATGGAGTAGCTGGCAATTTTCCCACATAGCATTTGTGTAATTTAAATCACCCTAAGCATGACATTTTATTAGAGAACTTGTACAGTGCCTTTACGAAGGTGGACCTGTCCTTCAGGAGATCACAGTGCCTTTAGGGAGGTGGACCTGTCCTTCAGGAGATCACAGTGCCTTTAGGGAGGTGGACCTGTCCTTCAGGAGATCACAGTGCCTTTATGTAGGTTTACCTGTCCTTCAGGAGATCACAGTGCCTTTAGGGAGGTGGACCTGTCCTTCAGGAGATCACAATGCCTTTAGGGAGGTTTACCTGTCTTTCAGGAGATCACAGACAGAGGAGTCTGGCTTGCATGGCTTCTGTGTGGGTTCAGGGAGAGGAGAGTTGGTGGGGATTCCAGGTGGCACATGGCATTCAGGTTGGTAGAGGTCCTTGGCTGGCCAGTAGTCTGCCATCACAGCACAGTTCTCCACCAGCTGTCCTCCAGGCAACATGCAGTCATCAGCCTTGTTGTTGCTACATGTTCCTGGAAGAGATGCATACAGTTCAGGTTCAAGTCGTTTATTTTGCCATTTGCAGCTATTAAAAGTAATACATACATTGGACATCTTTGTTGGAGCTCTCTCACATTTAGTACAGCACATACAGTAACAATATCAGACACAGACATCAGACAGGAAAGCCCAAACCATTGTTTGCTAGCCTGGTCCCTGATCAGTTTGTGCTGTCTTGCCAAACCCTATGGTTCGATATCTGACAACAACCCATAGGGTTTTGGTAAAAAGAACCCAAACAGATCTGGGACCAGGCTAGTTGTTCACCTCCAACCTTGGATAAATAATTTCCATCAATTCAAAGACTTCTCCATTATGCTTTCTCACACCATACTCAGAATACCAAGTGACTGCTCTCTGTTTAAGTTCAGTGATTCACAATAATTTCTCAGCTCGTATGTTTAAATGCCCAAGATACATAGTTTGAGGACAACAAATGAATGAAACTAAGTCCTTACCACAATGACCCTGTGTATTGTTGCCAAAGTGTTGCCAAGGAAGGTTGACGCTGAAGCCAGTGACTCCAAAGGTAACTACCACCTGGAGGTGTGCTATCTCCAAGACCATGTTGATACCAGAGTTCATCACCTTCACACCGTGCCGCGTGAAGGGTAGTCTCAGGGAAACTCCATCAATAAGAGCCTGAAAGACAGATGGCAGGGAGAGAGGGATGAAAGACAGATGGACGAAAGGGGGGGGATAGAAAAGGATAGGAAAAAGGGATGGAAGAGAGAGAGCTCAATCTTCAGGATCTCTTAAAGAAAATGGAAGGTGACCGCAATACTTACAAATATCATGACATTACAGGTTGAATTAAGTTGATGGAGAACATCAAATTCATATGTTGTATCAATGAAAGCTACGGATGTTGAGAACTAATGCACAATTCAGTACAGAGAATGAAATAATGGAAGAGAATTGTCTTTCATTTTCACATAAATAATTTCTCAGTCCTTTAGGCCCCAAATCCACCCATTCAACATATGTATGGCCTGAATTGCGTATATTGATTTCTGAGCCAGTTTATCCACTTAAGTTACCTCCAACTGAGCAGCTCCAATGAGGTTGTGATTCTTCAGTGTTATAACTGTTGAGCGGTAGGACACGATGATGGATCGAGGACAAGACACGTCCTCGGTGGGATCACAGTTGACATTGTCGATGTAGATCTTGAAGTGGTGACGCGGCAACATCTCCTCCATCAGCACATAGGTACAGTTCCCTTGGAAGCTGTAGAAGAGCCCGTCGAAGGTGATGTAATGGGGGTCTCCCCAACCCTCACAGACGCCTGTCATGAAAATAAACACGGTTATAAAGCAGACAGACATTACGATCCTCTGTCAAATGATTTTTTTTTTAAATGTATGAAGTAATATTTATATTGAGTATTTATATTGAGTATTATTCCAAACGTTAGTGATAAGGACGTGTATGTTATTAGTTACAGAAACTGGACATGGCCATCTACCTTCCTGACCAGGTCAGAGGAGAAGAAGAAGCTTTCACAACTCACAGTCACACACGAATCGTTGGCAGCAGTAGAACTCATCCCATTGTAGCACTGGTTTCTTGCCATTGGTACATGTGATTGGCTCAGGCTCTGGGCATTCATACGGAATTATCTCAATGGTGTTGTTTTCAATGCATCTGGCCAAAGTGCAGTTGCAGAGCCAGAAAGTTTCATTTTGCTGATATTTTAGAGAGAAAAGAAAATTGCACGTCATCAGAGAGCTTTCACAATTCACACAGGAATCAATTAATAAGTCTCTGAAATGACTTTTCGACCTCGTTGACATCAAATGTTGGCCATGTGTTATCGACGTTAAGGGAGCCCAGTTGATTATGTGATAGTTATATTGAGGTACTTACCACTTTGTCCCACTCAGGACAAGTGATTGGTGGAGGGGTTGGTGACCCAGTTGTGGTTGGTATTGAACTGACTTGATGTTCTGGTGTTATTGGAGGACCAGTGACAACCGATTCATGGGTTGTTGGTGATGTGGTTGTCATTGGAGTTGTGGCTTCTGTTGTAGTTGGTGGTTTAGGTGTTGTTGTAGGAGCTTTAGTGGTTGTGGTGTCTATGACAGGGGTGGTTGTGGTTGGTTTTTCAGTTGTCCTGGGGGTTGTGGTTGATTCTTCTGTTGTCGTTGGGGTTGTGGTTGGTTCTTCTGTTGTCGTTGGGGTTGTGGTTGGTTTTTCAGTTGTCCTGGGGGTTGTGGTTAATTCTTCTGTTGTCGTTGGGGTTGTGGTTAGAGTTATGGCTTCCGTTGTAGTTGGTGGTTTAGGTGTGGTTGTTGTTGGTGGTAATGGTGTGGTAGTTGGTGGTGTTGTTGTTGTTGTTGGTGGTGGTGTGGTTGTTGGTGGTGTTGTTGTTGTTGGTGGTGGTGGTGTGGTTGATGTTGTAGTTGGTGTTGTTGTTGCTGTGGTAGTTGTTGGTGGTAATGGTGTTGTTGTTGTTGTTGGTGGATGTGGTATTGGTGTTGTTGTTGTTGGTGGTACTGGTGTTGTTGTTGTTGGTGTGGTTGTTGTTGTTGGTGGTACTGTTGTTGTTGTTTTTGGTGGTTGTGGTATTGGTGTTGTTGTTGGTGGTGGTACTGGTGTTGTTGTTGGTGTGGTTGTTGTTGTTGGTGGTACTGGTGTTGTTGTTGTTGGTGGTTGTGGTATTGTTGTTGTTGTTGTTGGTGGTACTGGTGTTGTTGTTGGTGTGGTTGTTGTTGTTGGTGGTACTTTTGTTGTTGTTGGTGTGGTTGTTGTTGTTGGTGGTACTGGTGTTGTTGTTGTTGGTGGATGTGGTATTGGTGTTGTTGTTGTTGGTGGTACTGGTGTTGTTGTTGTTGGTGGTTGTGGTATTGGTGTTGTTGTTGGTGGTGGTACTGGTGTTGTTGTTGGTGTGGTTGTTGTTGTTGGTGGTACTGGTGTTGTTGTTGTTGGTGGACGTGGTATTGGTGTTGTTGTTGTTGTTGGTACTGGTGTTGTTGTTGTTGGTGTGGTTGTTGTTGTTGGTGGTACTGGTGTTGTTGTTGTTGGTGGATGTGGTATTGGTGTTGTTGTTGTTGGTGGTACTGGTGTTGTTGTTGTTGGTGTGGTTGTTGTTGTTGGTGGTACTGGTGTTGTTGTTGTTGGTGGTTGTGGTATTGGTGTTGTTGTTGTTGGTGGTACTGGTGTTGGTGTTGTTGTTGTTGTTGGTGGTACTGGTGTTGTTGGTGTGGTTGTTGTTGTTGGTGGTACTGGTGTTGTTGTTGTTGGTGGATGTGGTATTGGTGTTGTTGTTGTTGGTGGTGCTGTTGTTGTTGGTGGCGGTATTGGTGTGGTTGTTGTTGGTGGTATTGGTGTTGTTGTTGTTGGTGGTATTGGTGTTGTTGTTGTTGGTGGTATTGGTGTTGTTGATGGTGTTGGTGGTATTTGTGTTGTTGTTGTTGGTGGTACTGGTGTTGTTGTTGTTGGTGGTTGTGGTATTGGTGTTGTTGTTGGTGGTGGTACTGGTGTTGTTGTTGGTGTGGTTGTTGTTGTTGGTGGTACTGGTGTTGTTGTTGTTGGTGGATGTGGTATTGGTGTTGTTGTTGTTGTTGGTACTGGTGTTGTTGTTGTTGGTGTGGTTGTTGTTGTTGGTGGTACTGGTGTTGTTGTTGTTGGTGGTACTGGTGTTGTTGTTGTTGGTGTGGTTGTTGTTGTTGGTGGTACTGGTGTTGTTGTTGTTGGTGGTTGTGGTATTGGTGTTGTTGTTGTTGGTGGTACTGGTGTTGTTGGTGGTACTGGTGTTGTTGGTGTGGTTGTTGTTGTTGGTGGTACTGGTGTTGTTGTTGTTGGTGGATGTGGTATTGGTGTTGTTGTTGTTGGTGGTGCTGTTGTTGTTGGTGGTGGTATTGGTGTGGTTGTTGTTGGTGGTATTGGTGTTGTTGTTGGTGGTGGTATTGGTGTTGTTGTTGTTGGTGGTATTGGTGTTGTTGATGGTGTTGGTGGTATTTGTGTTGTTGTTGTTGGTGGTACTGGTGTTGTTGTTGTTGGTGGTTGTGGTATTGGTGTTGTTGTTGGTGGTGGTACTGGTGTTGTTGTTGGTGTGGTTGTTGTTGTTGGTGGTACTGGTGTTGTTGTTGGTGGATGTGGTATTGGTGTTGTTGTTGTTGTTGGTACTGGTGTTGTTGTTGTTGGTGTGGTTGTTGTTGTTGGTGGTACTGGTGTTGTTGTTGTTGGTGGTACTGGTGTTGTTGTTGTTGGTGTGGTTGTTGTTGTTGGTGGTACTGGTGTTGTTGTTGTTGGTGGTTGTGGTATTGGTGTTGTTGTTGTTGGTGGTACTGGTGTTGTTGTTGTTGTTGGTGGTACTGGTGTTGTTGGTGTGGTTGTTGTTGTTGGTGGTACTGGTGTTGTTGTTGTTGGTGGATGTGGTATTGGTGTTGTTGTTGTTGGTGGTGCTGTTGTTGTTGGTGGTGGTATTGGTGTGGTTGTTGTTGGTGGTATTGGTGTTGTTGTTGGTGGTGGTATTGGTGTTGTTGTTGTTGGTGGTATTGGTGTTGTTGATGGTGTTGGTGGTATTTGTGTTGTTGTTGTTGGTGGTACTGGTGTTGTTGTTGTTGGTGGTTGTGGTATTGGTGTTGTTGTTGGTGGTGGTACTGGTGTTGTTGTTGGTGTGGTTGTTGTTGTTGGTGGTACTGGTGTTGTTGTTGGTGGATGTGGTATTGGTGTTGTTGTTGTTGTTGGTACTGGTGTTGTTGTTGTTGGTGTGGTTGTTGTTGTTGGTGGTACTGGTGTTGTTGTTGTTGGTGGTTGTGGTATTGGTGTTGTTTTTGTTGGTGGTACTGGTGTTGTTGTTGTTGTTGGTGGTACTGGTGTTGTTGGTGTGGTTGTTGTTGTTGGTGGCACTGGTGTTGTTGTTGTTGGTGGATGTGGTATTGGTGTTGTTGTTGTTGGTGGTATTGGTGTTGTTGTTGGTGGTATTGGTGTGGTTGTTTTTGGTGGTATTGGTGTGGTTGTTGTTGTTGCTGTTGTTGTTGGTGTTGTTGTTGATGGTGTTGGTGGTGTTGTTGTTGTTGGTGGTGTTGTTGTTGTCGTTGTTGGTATTGGTGTTGTTATTGGTATTGGTGTTGTTGATGGTGTTGGTGGTATTGGTGTTGTTGTTGTTGATTGTATTGGTGTGGTTGTTGTTGTTGTTGGTGGTTTTGGTGTGGTAGTTGTTGGTGGTGAAGGTGCTGTTGTTGTTGTTGTTGATGTTAGTGTTGTTGTTGGTTTTGGTGATGTTGTTGATAAACATTCAACGCAACAGAGGACTCTAATCTTATAGTTAAAGCACTTAAATGGTCTCTGAGTTTGTTTATTTTCTTCACATATTAACCCGAAGTCAACATCGCACTCCACAACTTGGCCTGTCGAAGCTACATAGTCCTCTAAGCTTGTATTTGGATAGTCTGTAGCGACACATTCAATATCCTGTGGATCTTTACACACTTCTTTTCCACTCTGCGTGATATTCCAATACGTTTCCCAGTCACTCTTGTCTTTATCATCATCTTCATCATACCATTCTGACCACTCACAGGTAGGAATACAAGGAGTAGTTGTTGGCTCTGGTGTCTGGGGGGTAGTTGTTGGTGGTATTGGTGTGGTTGTTGTTGGTGGAATTGGTGTGGTTGTTGGTGTTTGTGTGGTTGTTGTTGGTGGTATTGATGTTGTTGTTGTTGGTATTGGTGTGGTTGTTGTTGTTGGTATTGGTGTAGTTGTTGTTGGTGGTATTGGTGTGGTTGTTGTTGGTGGTGTTGTTGTTGGTGTTGTTGTTGTTGGTGTTGTTGTTGGTGGTTTTGGTGTTGTTGTTGTTGGTATTGGTGTTGTTGATGGTGTTGGTGGTATTGGTGTTGTTGTTGTTGGTGGTATTGGTGTGGTTGTTGTTGTTGGTGTTGTTGTTGGTGGTATTGGTGTTGTTATTGGTATTGGTGTTGTTGATGGTGTTGGTGGTATTGGTGTTGTTGTTGTTGGTGGTATTGGTGTGGTTGTTGTTGTTGGTGTTGTTGTTGTTGTTGTTGATGGTGTTGGTGGTGTTGTTGGTGATGTTGATGGTGTTGGTGTTGTTGTTGTTGTTGGTGGTGGTGTTGTTGATGTTGATATTGGTGTTGTTGTTGTTGGTGGTATTGGTGTTGTTGTTGTTGTTGTTGGTGGTATTGGTGTTGTTGTTGTTGGTGGTGTTGTTGTTGGTGTTGTTGTTGGTGGTATTGGTGTTGTTGTTGTTGTTGGTGTTGTTGATGGTGTTGGTGGTATTGGTGTGGTTGTTGTTGGTGGTATTGGTGTTGTTGTTGGTGGTGGTATTGGTGTGGTTGTTGTTGGTGGTATTGGTGTGGTTGTTGTTGGTGGTGTTGTTGTTGGTGTTGTTGTTGGTGGTATTGGTGTTGTTGTTGTTGTTGGTATTGGTGTTGTTGATGGTGTTTGTGGTATTGGTGTTGTTGTTGTTGTTGGTACTGGTGTGGTTGTTATTGTTGGTGTTGTTGTTGTTGTTGATGGTGTTGGTGGTGTTGTTGTTGTTGTTGATGGTGTTGGTGGTGTTGTTGTTGTTGATGATGTTGTTGTTGTTGATGGTGTTGGTGGTGTGGTTGTTATTGTTGGTGTTGTTGATGTTGCTATTGGTGTTGTTGTTGGTGGTATTGGTGTTGTTGTTGTTGGTGGTATTGGTGTTGTTGATGGTGTTGGTAGTATTGGTGTTGTTGTTGTTGTTGTTATTGGTGTGGTTGTTGGTGTTGTTGTTGTTGTTGTTGTTGGTATTGGTGTTGTTGATGTTGATGGTGTTGGTGGAGCTGTTGTTGTTGTTGTTGTTGGTGGTGTTGTTGTTGGTGGTATTGGTGTTGTTGTTGTTGGTGGAATTGGTGTGGTTGTTGGTGTTGTTGATGTTGTTGTTGGTGTTGTTGTTGGTGGTGGAATTGGTGTTGTTGATGGTGTTGGTGGTATTGGTGTTGTTGTTGTTGGTGGAATTGGAGTTGTTGTTGTTGGTGTGGTTGTTGGTGGTATTGGTGTTGTTGTTGTTGTTGGTATTAGTTTTGTTGTTGTTGGTGGTGTTGTTGTTGGTGGTGTTGTTGTTGTCGTTGTTGGTATTGGTGTTGTTGTTGTTGGTATTGCTGTTGTTGTTGTTGGTTGTATTGGTGTGGTTGTTGTTGGTGGCGTTGGTGTGGTAGTTGTTGGTGGTGACGGTGCTCTTGTTATTGTTGTTGATGTTAGTGTTGTTGTTGGTTTTGGTGATGTTGTTGATAAACATTCAACGCAACAGAGGACTCTAATCTTATAGTTAAAGCACTTAAATGGTCTCTGAGTTTGTTTATTTTCTTCACATATTAACCCGAAGTCAACATCGCACTCCACAACTTGGCCTGTCGAAGCTACATAGTCCTCTAAGCTTGTATTTGGATAGTCTGTAGCTACACATTCAATATCTTGTGGATCTTTACACACTTCTTTTCCACTCTGCGTGATATTCCAATACGTTTCCCAGTCACTCTTATCTTTATCATCATCTTCATCATACCATTCTGACCACTCACAGGTAGGAATACAAGGAGTAGTTGTTGGCTCTGGTGTCTGGGGGGTAGTTGTTGGTGGTATTGGTGTGGTTGTTGTTGGTGGAATTGGTGTGGTTGTTGGTGTTTGTGGTATTGATGTGGTTGTTGTTGTTGTTGTTGGTGTTGTTGTTGTTGGTATTGTTGTGGTTGTTGTTGTTGTTGGTATTGGTGTTGTTGTTGTTGTTGGTATTGGTGTGGTTGTTGTTGGTGTTGTTGTTGTTGTTGTTGTTGTTGGTATTGGTGTTGTTGTTGTTGTTGGTATTGGTGTGGTTGTTGTTGTTGGTGGTGTTGTTGTTGGTGGTATTGTTGTTGTTGTTGGTATTGTTGTGGTTGTTGTTGGTGGTAATGGTGTTGTTGTTGTTGGTGTATGTGTGGTTGTTGTTGGTATTTGTGTTGTTGTTGTTGGTGGTATTGGAGATGTTGTTGTTGGTATTGGTGTTGTTGTTGTTGGTGGTATTGGTGTGGTTGTTGTTGGCTTTGGTGTGGTTGTTGTTGTTGGTGGCATTGGTGTTGTTGTTGTTGGTGGTGGTTGTATTGTTGTTGGTGGTGTTTGTGTTGTTGTTGGTGGCATTGGTGTTGTTGTTGGAGGTTCTGTTGTCAATGTGGTAGTTGTTGGTGTCCACGGTGTTGTTGTTGGTGTTGGTGTGGTTGCCTGGGGGGTTGTTGTTGATGGGCCTGTTGTTGGGCATTCCTCAACACACTCCCCGGTCTCTTCATCAAATATTGGCCTATCTGGAGGGCATTGTGGGTAACAACCTAAAAAGAAGACATTGTGATTTAGTTGTTTTGATTGAGTTATTATATATAATGAAGTTGAGGTTAAGAAAAACAAATTGATATTTTGCAAAGAAGGGCATGTGCATATGGAACTAACATGCAGGCTGATGCCAATCAAATCAAATAGCATGCTGCCTCACCTTCCAGATTGGGAAGAGGGTTGTCACAGGTCCCATTTAGATTCAGACAGGTCTTGAAGCAAGGTGTGTGGCAAGGGCTGTAATGCCATTCACATTCACCTGGATCGTTGTAGTAGTCACAGAACACAGCTACAAAAGGGAAGACGTACAGGGTCATACACTGAATACACATTGCCCTCAGCAAATGGCACCCTATTCCATATGAAGTGCATTACTTTTTATCAGAACCCTATGTACCCTGGTCAAAATCATCCACTGTAATGTTACACATTAAGATATCTATTTAAACCAACCAGCTAAAATATACTTTAGATCCACATCCTCACATTGTCACCATGTTTGGGTTCTTTCAACAGCATATTCATTTACTTAGCATTGTAAATTCTAATCAGTCAAATTACACCAGACATGCCAAATCATTTCAATGCCAAGCCTGACAGTCAAACAGTGGAAGTGTGTGACCTTTGGGACACAAGCATAATGAACCCCAAAAAATGTGTTGTACTTACGACAAATTTCTGGTGTTCGCCATGCAACACAGACTCCAGCTTCGGTGCAGGCCTGGGCGTAGGCTGCTACAGCTGTACAGAAACACTCACAGTCTCCGCCAGTATCACAGGCACAGGAGTCTTTCACACAGTTCTCAAAGTACAGACTAGGGTCTACCTGTAAAACACATACAGAGAGAACACACATGATGCACTAATACTGTATTATAATTTTTTTGGTTTCTTAGAGAATTATTCAAAACACATTTAACAACAGACATGTTCATGAATAAAATCATCGAGGATGACAAGAAAGTCAATGTTTAAAACGATTTGGGTGTATTTTTTGGTTCAGAAGTTTGACTGTCCACCATCCTATCAGTGTTCTGTCTGAACCTTTCACCTGGTTTCTAGTTGTACGGTTTATACATAGCAATCCGTTTCAGCACTGTACCTTCTTGTGACACAGTTGGAAAGTCTTTCCTGTGATGATGCTGCACTGCATCTTAGCCCAGTTGTGACGGTTGGGTCTGGCTCCACATGGGTCCACGTTGCTTTCTGCGTCGGGACAAGTGCTTGACACTTTCCAGCTGTTAGCAAACTCCACAGGGCTGCTGACTATCATCTGACCTTGTGTGGTGAAGTCATCTCTGCCTTCTCCATTATAGTTCCCACACAGGCCGCACACTGCTCCCTATAGACACATAGAAACGATAAGGCAAACACAGTGGAACTGTACCAAATCAATCACTGTTAGCAATACAAAATGCACTCTGATGTCTGATGTCTTGTTCATCTATTTCATCACAGGCTCTCTATGTGTTAACCCTTCAACACTAAACTTACACTATGCTGTGGCTCCAGGACGATGCGGACGGTAGTTTTGCGGTCCCACAGCACTGCGATCCCGATGTCTGACTCAACAATCAGGTACAGACCGACGGTCCTCACTCGGTACTGGATCTGAGAGCCCACTCCTAGGTCCACCACTTCATGGGTCCCCTTTGATAGTTTCAGCTCTGTTCTCTGTAAAGATAAGGATTTATCACTTCCTGTTCACAGATAATTAGGGCTGAAATGTTTTTTCCCCAAAATCCCAGTTTTTCCAGAAATCCTTGTTGGAGGATTCAAGGATTGCCTCCTTATTCCCTTATAATTTCCGAAAATTTGTAATTACGATTTCTGGAAAAACAGGGAATTTGGGGAAAGTTACCGGAATTTGACAGACAATACACTTTATAAAGCTTTATATGAAGAAAAAAAATGTCTTGAATGTCGTACTGATTTTTGCAGTTAGTGGCTATTTGGAAGAAAGTTTTACTTGCAATGATTGTGATGGTGATTTGACCTACTTTAGTTGAATTCACTAATTGTCCTGTCTCTCTGAATAAGTCGCTCTGAATAAGAGCATTTGCTAAATAATGCTAAATGATGTATTTTTTGTATGTATGAATGTCAAATGATCTCTCATTATGATCCAACGGGTATAGAGAGGAGAATGGCTCAATATAAAGCCTGGAGTGGAGTAAATGAAATGGTATCAAACACATCAAAACCAGTCATGCATTTCATGCCATTCAATTCATTCCGTTCCAGCCATTACTATGAGCCCATCCTTCCCATTGAAGGTGCCACCAGCCGCCTGTTGGAGTGTATCATTTGTCCAGTCTTACCCCCAGTTGAACCCTGACAGACTTGGAGCAAGTGGTGCCTGTGGTTCCACACGGTATGTTCTCTGTGATCACCATGAATTTGTCCTGGACAGGCCGGTTCCCACATTTGTTCTTAAAGAGAGACAGAGGGAGAGAGTACTTTAGAAACCAAATGAGACTTTTCCAATTTAAATGATTAGTTGGTAATATAGAAGACAGTAGCAGTACTATTATACAAACATATTTCTTTGTATAAAAACACATCACAATTGAATTGAAATGTATTGCATTGTATTGAAATGTCCTGATAAGCATTAATTACCTGGACAGCCACATAGCCACATTTTCCTTGGAAGCCATACGTGCGCTCATCAAAGGTTTTGTAATGGCCACTGCCGTAGATGGTACAGGTTCCTGGGCACTTCTTATCTGTGCACTTCCATTTCCCACTCTTACAGGTGCTACATGTGTACAGTATGAGAGACACTAAGTCAAAAATCCTCTTCAAATACAATCCTGATCACATTAGCTAGAGAGGATGAAGGAAGCCCTCATCTCGTGTCATGAAATCTCATTCCATTTCATTTTCATCTCCATTCCTTTTTATATGGTATTGTATCATATAACGTCATATCATACCGCATAACCTCACATTGTATCGTTTTTGATCAGAAAGTAACGTATAACCATAAAACCTCAATAACTCACCAAGTGTTACATCCGTTTGGGATCTGTTTTCCTGGGGCGTAGAGGAATCCGTCATGGCTGCATGGGCATTCATGTTTATTCACACACATGCCTTTCCCATCCTCCCACAGACTCGTGGGACACTTGCACCCAGACTCACACTCTGCGGCGAACTGTGGTCAAGGAGAGAGACGGGAATTAAATAAAGAAGTCAACCCTTAGGTCAGGTACTAGTGGAAGTCAACAAGTCAACTCACACAGTCCATGAAATCCGGGTTCCTACAGCTCCGTGTACACTGTACTCCCAGGTCATTGGAGCAGTTCAAGAACACCTTTGGCGACTGGCAGGCTGTAACAGAAGCAGTTTCATTATTATTACACAATAAGTTGTCAAATTAGTTTAAAACAGATTTAAGCCTAGTCCTGGACTCAAGTAATTGACATGATCTCTCATATAGTATTTGAACCCAAGTCTAGGTACAATACTGTATACATCAGAGGATTAATGGGATATGAATAGCAAGGGGACACAGAAAGGCTACTTACTACTCTCTGAACGCATCTTCCACGAACGGCAGTGAAGCTTCCCATTGTTGCAGACACTAGAAGAACACACATGATGTCAAGAGATATTTTAATATTGGAGTAACATTGCAGGACTGTGTACTTTTTATACTAGCAGGTAATATGACAAATTTGCTGCTTTGGTAGGTAGGTAAATTAGGTAAATAAGTAGATGGGTAGGTAGGTAGGTAGGTAGGTAAGTAGTCACTTAAATAGGTAGCTAGACACTTTATTAGATGGAAACAGTCTCTTACCAGTGTTCCTCCTGAATGTTGATGGACTTCCCAGGCTTGATGTGGACCCCGTTGTGGAAGCAGGGGCATTTGTCCATGGGTACACAGGTGCCCCTGTCATCCATGTAGAGTCCGTCCGGGCAAGAACAACCATCCACGGGGAGGAAGTCATTGGTACAACCCTGGCTTTTGCTGGCCAGGGAGCTACAGGTCAGTTGACATCTCTGGAGCTGGTCAGAGTAGGTCTGAGACGCTGGGCAGTTACCAATGTATTTGTCTGTTTGTAGGGAAATATGGAAAGTGTTGGATAAAGTTAAGATTGGCAGTGTTGGAAAACTTTACTAAAGGTTATTTTTTACTTCAGGAAGGAAGAGGATTAAGTAAGTAAGTGTTGTTAACCTGTTTGGGATAGGGGGCGGTATTTTCACGTCAGGATGAAAAGAGTGCCCAAATTAAACTGCTTGCTACCCAGGCCCAGAAGCTAGGATATGCATATAATTGGTTTCGGATAGAAAACACTCTAAAGTTTCTAAAACTGTTAAAATTACATCTGTGAGTATAACAGAACTTATTTGGCAGGCAAAACCCCAAGGACAAACCATCCAGGAATTTTGTTGTTGTTGAGGTGACCATGTTTTCAATTGGATTTCTATGGGAATCTACATTTCTGAGGGATCTGGTTGCAGTTCCAATGGCTTCCACTAGATGTCAACAGTCTTTAGAAATTGGTTGATGTTTTATTTTGAGTAATGAAGAAGTATGGCTGTTCAGAACGAGGGTCGAGTCTGGTATACAGTTGTGTTTGGGGAGCGCGACCTGGCGCTCGCTCCAATTGCATTTTTATCTGCTATTGAAAACGGTTTATTCCGTCTTAAATTTGATACATTTTTTACAGTATAAAGTCCCTAAAGTTGTATTGGGAAAGTTGTTTGAAATGTTTGGACCAGGATTACAGGTAACTTATTCGATAATGTGTAGTCATATTGGGCGAGTTGGAACTGGTGTTTTTCTGAATCAACGCGCAAAATAAATTGACATTTTGGAGAAATAACGACGGAATTAATAGAAAAAAAGGACCATTTGTGATGTTTATGGGACATATTGGAGTGCCAACAGAAGAAGATCTTCAAAGGTAAGGCATGAATTATATCGTTATTTCTGAGTTTCGCGCCTGGCGGGTTGAAATGTGACTGTCATGTGTTTGTTTGATGGGGTGCTGTCCTCAGATAATAGCATGGTTTGCTTTCGCCGTAAAGCCTTTTTGAAATCTGACACAGTGGCTGGATTAACAAGAAGTTCAACTTCAACTTGGTGTATTACCTTGTGATTGTATCAAAGTTAAATATTTATAATAATTTCTTTTGGATTTCGCGCTCTGCAATTTCACTGGATGTTGTCGAAACGTTCCGCTAGCGGAAGCCCCAGCCGTAACAGGTAAAAGTTGACATCACAATAAAATAAAAACTTTTACAAACATCCACAACCGTTTGACCGGGCATCGCAAGGGGAATTTGTCAGGGTTACCCCATGTCTCCCCTACTTTTTGCAATGGCAGTGGAATCCGCCAAGGTTGTCCCCTGTCTCTCATACTTTTAGCGATGGCAGTAGAACCATTTGCAGAATGCATATATTCTAATGAGAATATCAGTGAACCTTTCATTGATAGTCAGGAGAGGCCTATACTGTCATCTCCTTTCACCAATATACGACAAGACATAAATATGAGAAGTGTAAATCACTTACCACACACGTTCTCTCTCCAGCCCGACAGGACCACTCCCTTGGTAGCACAGTCTCGCACATAGGAGGAGAAGACGGCACACAGGCAGTCTTCACTCTTCTCACAGTTGCAGCTAGCGTACGTGCATCGCTGCAGAAAATATCAAGTTTAAGTAAATGTTCCATACGTAATAAATATAAAACAAATTTCATTGGCCATTCGCATGACAAACAGTATAACAAACAGTATAATTGTGAGCATTCCAAACCAGATGTAACTCAATGAAATGTAACAGTTACAGTTATAGATAATGTATTACCTTGTAGTAAAGCTCGGGGTCCACCATGGCATGGCACTTGGCAAAAGTGCTGTCAGAACTTCTTAGCATGGAGCACCAATGTTTAGCATAGTTCTCTGAGTAAACAGAACGTGGTAAGAGTTCAAATATGTCTGATACAGTATAAACTGCTGCTTCCTGCATCGATTTGAATCCAACGACATGATACTGCGGTTGTTGACATAAACTTTTATGAAATGCTTATGTTCTGCTTTTCATTGAGTTATGTAAGGGTTAACCTTCAATTAAAGAGTTAGTGAAGAGGGCTTACCATTCTCCACGCTGAGGGAGCAGGGGTCGTCCAGCCTCTCCTCTCTGTCTCTGCAGGTAGGATTAGCCTTCCAGGAGTTCCCAAATGAAGAGGCTGTTCCCTCCACCATACCCTGGGGGGTCTTCATGTCATCAGACAGAACCTTGTTGAAGTTCCCACACAGACCTAGAAGAAATAGAAACAGAAATCAACACCATATAAACCTACACCAAACAGAATTCAACACCATATAAACTTTCACGAAACAGAAATCAACACCATATAAACCTACACCCAACAAAAATCAACACCATATAAACTCCGTATATAACTGATATCTGCTCACCTTCAGAGCTATATGCCTACAGCTTGGGAGTTAACTTACCTTGTGTCTTGGTCTTGTAGCTCTCGTCCAGGGTGACATAGACCTGCATGATGGGGACCAGCTGGATCTGAACCTGCAGACCAAAGCTGGTCTGGAGCATCACGTGGAAGGACGATGGCTTGAACACACTGATGTCAGCTATGGGAAGAAAAACAAATAGACTAATGACAGATGGGAACAAGACTGAAAGAGTTCCTGCTGAGACAGAGGTTGTCCTAATATAGACACTGTACACTAATGTCAGCTTAGAACAAGACTGAAAGAGCTCCTGCTGAGACTGACGTTGTCCTAATATAGACACTGTACACTAATGTCAGTTGGGAACAGAAAGGGGGGTTTGGGGGTAATAATCATTCAATTAAATATGATTCATTTTTTATTTTAAAAAATCTATTTAACCTCTTAGAGCTCTAGGGGCGCTATTTCATTTTTGGATAAAAAACTTTCCCGTTTTAAGCGCGATATTTTGTCACGAAAAGATGCTCGACTATGCATATTCTTGACAGTTTTGGAAAGAAAACACTCTGAAGTTTCAGAATCTGCAAAGATTTTGTCTGTAAGTGCCCCAGAACTCATTCTACAGGCGAAACCAAGATGATGCATCACCCAGGAATTAGCAGAATTTCTGAAGCTCTGTTTTCCATTCTCTCCTTATATGGCTGTGATTGCGCAACGAATGAGCCTACACTTTCTGTCGTTCGCCCAAGGTCTTAGCAGCATTGTGACGTATTTGTAGGCATATCATTGGAAGATTGACCATAAGAGACTACATTTCCCAAGTGTCCGCCTGGTGTCCTGCGTCGAATTCGGTGCGCAATTGCCAGCTGCTTCCACTTTACCATTTGATTCAGGGGAGAAAGCATGTGTCCAAGAACGATGTATCAATGAAGAGATATGTGAAAAACACCTTGATGATTGATTCTAAACAACGTTTGCCATGTTTTCAGTCGATATTATGGAGTTAATTTGGAAAAAAGTTTGCGTTTTGAGGACTGAATTTATGGATTTTTTTTGGTGGCCAAATGTGATGTATAAAACAGAGCTATTTCTAATACACAAGGAATCTTTTTGGAAAAACTGAGCATCTGCTATCTAACTGAGAGTATCCTCATTGAAAACATCAGAAGTTCTTCAAAGGTAAATGATTTTATTTGAAGGCTTTTATGTTTTTGTTAATGTTGCGTGCTGGATGCTAACGCTAATGCTAACGCTAAATGCTAACGCGAAATGCTAACTCTAGCTAGCTACTTTTACACAAATTATTGTTTTCCTATGGTTGAGAAGCATATTTTGAAAATCTGAGATGACAGTGTTGTTTACAAAAGGCTAAGCTTGAGAGATGGCATATTTATTTCATTTCATTTGCGATTTTCATAAATAGTTAACGTTGTGTTATGCTAATGAGCTTGCTGATAGATTTACACAATCCTGGATACAGGGTTTTTTTCATAGCTAAACGTGACGCAGAAAACGGAGCGATTTGTCCTAAACAAATAATCTTTCAGGAAAAACTGAACATTTGCTATCTGAGAGTCTCCTCATTGAAAACATCTGAAGTTCTTCAAAGGTAAATGATTTTTTTGAATGCTTTTCTGTTTTTTTGTGTAAATGTTGCCAGCTGAATGTTAATGCTAAATGCTACGTTAGCCATCAATACTGTTACACAAATGCTTGTTTTGCAATGGTTGAGAAGCATATTTTGAAAATCTGAGATGACAGTGTTGTTAACAAAAGGCTAAGCTTGAGAGCTAGCATATTTATTTCATTTCATTTGCGATTTTCATGAATAGTTAACGTTGCGTTATGGTAATGAGCTTGAGTCTGTATTCACGAACCCGGATCCGGGATGGGGAGATCAGAAAGGTTAATCACACTAAACATTACTGTACTTATTACTGTGTCAATAGCTTTGGAAGTAGCGTGTAATAATAAATAGAATTATGTAGTTGATATCTATACAGGCTAATGTTTCATTCTATGTTTCATTACATGTTACTGGTTGCACTTTCATAACTTTTAAAAGTGTGCATAATATTTATTATAAACTGAGGGGTTCTAGCCCTCAATGCTGATTGGCTGACAGATGTGGTATATCAGACGGGGTGACAAACCATTTACCATTTTACTGCTCTAATTATGTTGGCAACCAGTTTATAGCAGCAGTAAGGCACCTTGGGGGATTGTAGTGTATGACCAATGTACCATTGGTAAGGGAAGTTGTGTCGTGCCCATGAACAGCCATTAGCCATGGTATATTGGCCATATATCACACATATCGCATTATTGTTAATTCTTCCATGTCCCACCTGTGTTGTAAGGAAGAGTGATCTGTGCATTGTGGCTGACTTTCCCATCGGCGGTAATCACCAAAGCCTGGAAAAGAAAACAACAGCCATGATCAACTAATCCTATTCAACACAAGACTAGCTGTGCAGTATATACATTTCACTTACATGTAAGTACTTATCGTCAGATCCAAAATGATTGGCACCTCTGTTTTCATTATTTTTCAATACCTCACCCTGCGAGGATAACAACACTGAGCCTTTCTCTACAAGGTTTTAGGAGATTGGAGAACACATTGGGAAGTATCTTAGACCATTCCTCCCATACAGACCAGTGGAAGCACAACAGCCCCATTAACATCAAAGATCCACCACCATTTTATACAGCAGGAATCAGGCTCTGTTTTGCACATGATCCTCCTTTTTGACACCAAACCCACCATTGGTGTGTGGCCAAAGAGCTTCATTTAATAATAATATTTTTCAAGGATGCCTTTTAATTTGGACCTGACTGTAAATACACAGAGGTAGTGTATAAAATACAACATGTATATGTTCAAGTGTACAGTATATGTCAAGTCTCCGTCTTTTAATGAAGGCAATACTCACGTTGTTTCTATCATTGTTTAGTAAGACCACAACACTCTTGAGGCAAGTGTCAAACTTCTGTCTTATACAGGGAACCAGCTGGACCAGGACAGTGAACTTTGGACTGGCTTCATCCTGAAACAGAGAAGGAAAAAACAAACAAAAAAATGATGAGAAAACATTGTGACATATAAAATGTCATCCACTTCTCATCTAGATTGTCTCTCCAGAAAAGTATAGTGTAATTGTCAGTTACCTTGCTTTCCACCTTGGCTAACGGGTAGTAACAGTCCCCATGGAAGGTGAACGCTTTCCCATCGAAGGTTGTCACGTGTGAACCCTCCTCAACGGCACATGTAGCAGGGCTGGGTAGACTTTTACAGGACCACTGACCATGATGACAGACACTGAATCACAGACAGACACAGAACACAGACACAGACACATGATGAAGTCATTTACAGGACCACTGACCATGATGACAGACACTGAATCACAGACAGACACAGAACACAGACACAGACACATGATGAAGTCATTTACAGGACCACTGACCATGATGACAGACACTGAATCACAGACAGACACAGAACACAGACACAGACACATGATGAAGTCATTTACAGGACCACTGACCATGATGACAGACACTGAATCTCAGACAGACACAGAACACATGATGAAGTAATTTACAGGACCACTGACCATGATGACAGACACTGAATCACAGACAGACACAGAACACAGACACAGACACATAATGAAGTCATTTACAGGACCACTGACCATGATGACAGACACTGATTCACAGACACAGGACAAATTATGAAGTAATTTACAGGACCAAAGATCATGGGGACAGACACTGAATCACAGACACAGAACACATGAAGTCATTTACAGGATAAACCAAGTACCCGAAACCTCTGTTACGACTTCTGTCTTAATGTAACTTGTTATGTTAACAGTTCAGTGCTTTACATTGAGCACTTGAAGTCTAAACCTTTGACTCACCATTCCTCACGGTCCTGTCTGAATACTTCTCCAGAGTTGTAAACTTTGTCGTGTTTGCACTGACACTGGTCCTGAGTGACACACCCCCTCTTTGAGATGTCATCAAACACAGTCCCTACAGAGTGGTGAAAACAGACAACATGTTACTAACATCACCACAGTCCCTACAGAGTGGTGAAAACAGACAACGTGATACTAACACAGTCCCTACAGAGTGGTGAAAACAGACAACGTGATACTAACATCACCACAGTCCCTACAGAGTGGTGAAAACAGACAACGTGTTACTAACATCACCACAGTCCCTACAGAGTGGTGAAAACAGACAACGTGATACTAACACAGTCCCTACAGAGTGGTGGAAACAGACAACATGTTACTAACATCACCACAGTCCCTACAGAGTGGTGAAAACAGACAACGTGTTACTAACATCACCACAGTCCCTACAGAGTGGTGAAAACAGACAACGTGTTACTAACACAGTCCCTACAGAGTGGTGAAAACAGACAACATGTTACTAACATCACCACAGTCCCTACAGAGTGGTGAAAACAGACAACGTGTTACTAACACAGTCCCTACAGAGTGGTGAAAACAGACAACGTGTTACTAACACAGTCCCTACAGAGTGGTGAAAACAGACAACGTGTTACTAACACAGTCCCTACAGAGTGGTGAAAACAGACAACGTGTTACTAACATCACCACAGTCCCTACAGAGTGGTGAAAACAGACAACATGTTACTAACATCACCACAGTCCCTACAGAGTGGTGAAAACAGACAACGTGATACTAACACAGTCCCTACAGAGTGGTGAAAACAGACAACATGTTACTAACATCACCACAGTCCCTACAGAGTGGTGTAAACAGACAACGTGTTACTAACACAGTCCCTACAGAGTGGTGAAAACAGACAACGTGTTACTAACATCACCACAGTCCCTACAGAGTGGTGAAAACAGACAACATGTTACTAACACAGTCCCTACAGAGTGGTGAAAACAGACAACGTGTTACTAACACAGTCCCTACAGAGTGGTGAAAACAGACAACATGTTACTAACATCACCACAGTCCCTACAGAGTGGTGAAAACAGACAACATGTTACTAACACAGTCCCTACAGAGTGGTGAAAACAGACAACATGTTACTAACATCACCACAGTCCCTACAGAGTGGTGAAAACAGACAACGTGTTACTAACACAGTCCCTACAGAGTGGTGAAAACAGACAACATGTTACTAACATCACCACAGTCCCTACAGAGTGGTGAAAACAGACAACGTGTTACTAACACAGTCCCTACAGAGTGGTGAAAACAGACAACGTGTTACTAACATCACCACAGTCCCTACAGAGTGGTGAAAACAGACAACATGTTACTAACACAGTCCCTACAGAGTGGTGTAAACAGACAACGTGTTACTAACACAGTCCCTACAGAGTGGTGAAAACAGACAACGTGTTACTAACATCACCACAGTCCCTACAGAGTGGTGAAAACAGACAACGTGTTACTAACATCACCACAGTCCCTACAGAGTGGTGAAAACAGACAACGTGTTACTAACATCACCACAGTCCCTACAGAGTGGTGAAAACAGACAACGTGTTACTAACATCACCACAGTCCCTACAGAGTGGTGAAAACAGACAGCGTGATACTAACACAGTCCCTACAGAGTGGTGAAAACAGACAACGTGATACTAACATCACCACAGTCCCTACAGAGTGGTGAAAACAGACAACGTGTTACTAACATCAATCACCACAGTCCCTACAGAGTGGTATACTGATACATTGAGGTGTGTTCTAGATCTCTATCATCACTGTTATACTGATACATTGAGGTGTGTTCTAGATCTCTATCATCACTATTATACTGATACATTGAGGTGTGTTCTAGATCTCTGTCATCACTGTTATACTGATACATTGAGGTGTGTTCTAGATCTCTACCATCACTGTTATACTGATACATTGAGGTGTGTTCTAGATCTCTATCATCACTGTTATACTGATACATTGAGGTGTGTTCTAGATCTCTATCATCACTGTTATACTGATACATTGAGGTGTGTTCTAGATCTCTATCATCACTGTTATACTGATACATTGAGGTGTGTTCTAGATCTCTATCATCACTGTTATACTGATACATTGAGGTGTGTTCTAGATCTCTATCATCACTGTTATACTGATACATTGAGGTGTGTTCTAGATCTCTATCATCACTGTTATACTGATACATTGAGGTGTGTTCTAGATCTCTGTCATCACTGTTATACTGATACATTGAGGTGTGTTCTAGATCTCTACCATCACTGTTATACTGATACATTGAGGTGTGTTCTAGATCTCTGTCATCACTGTTATACTGATACATTGAGGTGTGTTCTAGATCTCTACCATCACTGTTATACTGATACATTGAGGTGTGTTCTAGATCTCTGTCATCACTGTTATACTGATACATTGAGGTGTGTTCTAGATCTCTATCATCACTGTTATACTGATACATTGAGGTGTGTTCTAGATCTCTATCATCACTGTTATACTGATACATTGAGGTGTGTTCTAGATCTCTATCATCACTGTTATACTGATACATTGAGGTGTGTTCTAGATCTCTATCATCACTGTTATACTGATACATTGAGGTGTGTTCTAGATCTCTATCATCACTGTTATACTGATACATTGAGGTGTGTTCTAGATCTCTGTCATCACTGTTATACTGATACATTGAGGTGTGTTCTAGATCTCTACCATCACTGTTATACTGATACATTGAGGTGTGTTCTAGATCTCTGTCATCACTGTTATACTGATACATTGAGGTGTGTTCTAGATCTCTATCATCACTGTTATACTGATACATTGAGGTGTGTTCTAGTTCTCTATCATCACTGTTATACTGATACATTGAGGTATGTTCTAGATCTCTATCATCACTGTTATACTGATACATTGAGGTGTGTTCTAGATCTCTATCATCACTGTTATACTGATACATTGAGGTGTGTTCTAGTTCTCTATCATCACTGTTATACTGATACATTGAGGTATGTTCTAGATCTCTATCATCACTGTTATACTGATACATTGAGGTGTGTTCTAGTTCTCTATCATCACTGTTATACTGATACATTGAGGTGTGTTCTAGATCTCTACCATCACTGTTATACTGATACATTGAGGTATGTTCTAGTTCTCTATCATCACTGTTATACTGATACATTGAGGTGTGTTCTAGATCTCTATCATCACTGTTATACTGATACATTGAGGTGTGTTCTAGATCTCTATCATCACTGTTATACTGATACATTGAGGTGTGTTCTAGATCTCTACCATCACTGTTATACTGATACATTGAGGTGTGTTCTAGATCTCTACCATCACTGTTATACTGATACATTGAGGTGTGTTCTAGATCTCTATCATCACTGTAATACTGATACATTGCGGTGTGATCTGGTTAAAGGCTGACCGTGAGGGCAGAAGCAGCCGTCCATCAGGTGTTCTTCACACAGTGAGCTGGTGTCTGAGTGGGTACAGGTATCCATGCAGGGAGAGCCACTCTCCAGATAGACCATGTTGAACGGACACTGCTTGTCTAAGAAAACAAAGGAAATAAATTATAGTACATTTAATTATTATATGTAAATATGTATATATGTATACTTATTTATTTTTTAAGACATTTGTGTGATCTGAAGTTGACTATGGACAATAAAGAGTTATTTTTTGCATGTGACTTTTTGATCTACAACTCTACTGTCATCCAGTAAATGTTTTCCTGAACACCCAGACAGTTATTGAGATGTCCCATTACCACAGAAGGCTGTTGTTCTCCAGTGGGGTGGCTGTCCCCCGGCGTGGGAGCACTGTCTGGAGTACTCTGCCAGGGTGCTGCAGACACAGAAGCTATCAGAAGTGTTGCTGCAGCCACACAGGTCCTGAACACAGGCCTGGATGTAGGGCTCAGGGTTCACGACCGCACCACAGGAGCTCCACAACGGCGAGCGCAGGAGCTGGTCACACTGGGCATGCTGAGGAGGAAGGAGGAGGAAGAGGAGGAAGAGGTGAATGAGGAGAAGGTATAGGTGAATGATGAGGGAGAGGAGGAGGTGGTGGAGGAGGGAGAGGAGGAGTGGGAGGAGGTAGAGGTGGAGGAGGAGGGAGAGAAGGAGGAGATGGTGGCGGGAGAAGAGGAGGAAGTGGAGGGAGAGAAGGAGTGGGAGAGGAGGGGGAGCAGGAGGAGGTAGAGGTGGAGGAGGAGGAGAGGATGAGGATGGGGAGGAGGAAGGGGAGGAGGAGGAGGTGGAGGGAGGAGAGGGAGGGAGAGAAGGATTGGGAGAGGAGGAGGCAGAGGAGGAGGAGAGGACGAGGAAGATGTTCCGAGTTTAGTTGCAATACGAATAATATTATGCCAGATCTGAAATGAATTGGTTCCATATGGCAGTCAAATACATCAATAGAATGAAGTGAAGTGAAATACTGTAGTCTACTTGTCAGGCTGAACAGACTGGAGGTAGAACTTACAAACTCCTTGCATGTGTCCTCTTTAGGCTGAACGTCTGCAGGTTCATCTTCCTCTTCCTCTTCATAGGGGTCTTCACAGTCCTCGTTGGGCCTGTGGACCTTCTGTCTGTTTCCAAACTCAATGGGGCTCACTTTACGACCTGCACGGAAATAAAACGATGTCATCCTTCATCAATAAGTGATTAGAAACGCATATAAATGTGTATACATGTATATTAATGAACTTACAACATGTGTGAAATTACAATGATGTTACTTGATGTAAGAATATAAAACAGTCACTTAGAATATATTAATAAATAGCATGGTAATAATAACAACTAAATAAATCATTATAAATATTTAGATACATGCTTAGAAAGTCGTTATAAGTGACTAAACATGTAATAAATGATAATATTATTGGAATATATTGATTATACTTAACACCATAAAACCTTACAGGAATAAGCTATTATAAATACTTGTACATATTAATATAAAGTCGTTATAAATGACTATTCATGTTATAATGCTCATGACTCGTGATGCTAATAATTGTTATAAATGCTCACCGTTATGAACAAACTCATTGTGGACTGGAAGGCCATTGAAGTCTCCACAGAGACCACAGGTACGGTTGGTGTACTCCGTGTCCAGCTCCACCTAACGCAAACAGTGATGGGTCAACTATTTTCTAAGGTAGACTCAGAGAAATGCCGTTGTCACGGGCAGCAGCACAGATGTTGAGATGAGATACAAGACTTCACTCTCACACAGTCACACACGTGGTATCTGTCCATGTGCACGGGTTCGTTTCACACTGTTCACTGTTTAATGACAGCAGTCCATTTCAGTGAACGTATTGATTCTTACAAAGCGAATAAATAAATAGACTTCTGTATGCATTCTTCTAAGTAACGTTTTGATTCTCATAAAAGCTTACCATGACGGCATCTTCTCCGTTCCACATGACAACCAGGCCAACCTTGGAGTAGAGTTTGGTGTAAACTGCATTCCTCTCCAGTTGGACTCCTCCATTGTAGTACGGCAGAGTTACACTGGGAATAAAGAAGGAGAATATAATTAATGATAGAGATGACATAGAAATGTACCAACCTGTCAATTAACAACAAACAGACACAAAATACAGTTAAATCCTTTGAATTCAAAATGGAATCCCTGGAAATATGTCAGAGTACTGTCTCAGATGGGAATAGGTAACAGCATAATATAAATCCATTACTTTTTACAGAGAGGAAATGTTAGATAGATATATAGATATATAGATAGATAGATAGATAGATAGATAGATAGATAGATAGATAGATATCAATACATGATTTTTTTTTATGACAGGGTAACTGGGGCGGCAGGGTAGCTTAGTGGTTAGAGCGGTGGACTAGTAACCGGAGGGTTGTAATTTCAAACCCCCGAGCTGACAAGGTACAAATCTGTCAATCTTCCCCTGAACAGGCAGTTAACCCACTGTTCTTAGGCCATCATAGAAAATAAGAATTTGTTCTTAGCTGACTTGCCTGGCTAAATAAAGGTAAAAAAAATAAAAAATTCATGGCTCACTTGAAAAATGATGTCAATCTCAGTGTGACGTCCCTGATGAATTAGAAGACACATAACATAAAACATTTGTGGAAAACTTACATTTCTCCATTGACCGCGACCTGAGTCTTGGTCAGGTGGAAGACCAGGTCGTTGATAGTGACCACTACGTGCTTGACCGTAGGGTTCCCCTCAGCCTCAGTAGCCTCGTTCCTCTTCAGGTGCACAGAGAACTCCTGGTAGGACTCAGAGTGGCAGTCGGAGGCCAGGTTGTATTCACACGTCCCTGGGAACTGGTACACGTCTCCATCGAAGGTCTTGAAGTGCTCTCTGCCCCAGGTGCTGCAGATGCTGTTCACATGGTTGGACTGGCGCGCTGAGGAGACGAAAACAGAAAACGTTACCCACTTTAAATGTATGGAATCAGAAAGAGACACAATTTTATAACTTTGCTGTAAATTGTAAATAATGCAGCATGTATTTCTAAATATCCAGTTGTAGTGGATTGTGAATCAAGATATTAAAAAATATGACACTCCTAGACAGACGGCACTCAGATTTGCTCCAACCAAGACTGTCCATAATAACAAAATGTGTCTGTTCTTGACTGATAGTTGACTCGAAATAGATAGAAACTTAATCTAGCGCCATCTCTATACAGTATCTATTTCTATGTTTGACTGTTTGTCTTTGTCTGCATAGATCAAAATAAATCACTGCTATTTCCAAAATGATCGTGTATCGTCTTACCTTTCTTGGCTTTCACCTGGATGGCGCTCGTTAGTGGCAGAGCGAGAACGCACAACCACAGAGTTGTCCACCCCATAGTTAGTGTCCAGGTGAAGTGGGCTTCAGGTAAAAGTGCGGAGTGCTGCTTGACGGCCTCCTTTATAATGGCATTGTTTAATCTGTGTCTGTCAGTTCACACCCATCAGAAGGAGGATGTCAGACATCTTTATTGAGACATGGTAAACATGTCTATTGACAGGGACAGATTACCGACTGGGCAATCAGATAACATAAGAACATGGCATAAGTCATTGCAAAATTGCAGGAAATTAGCTTTAAAACAGCAACATTTTCTCTTCGTTGCCAAGAGGGGGGGTTCTCCAAAATGTTATTGTACAGTGGCCCAGATTTGGGTTTATTCCAGCCCTGTCTAAGGAAATTCAACCACTTTCAGAAGTCCCCTTTACTATCTATTATTTCCTTTATTCTGAATGTAAATGTTAAAAAAAAATTTAAAAAACAATGTTTTTAACTTTGGACTTACAATAAATACTATATATTCATAACGGAGACAGTGTCGTGCCTCCTTCAATTATGCATCATTTGATTATTTAAGGTATAGCACCTCTCAGAAAACAAGGTCATGTTTTTTTTATTTTACCTTTATTTAACCAGGCAAGTCAGTTAAGAACAAATACCTTGTCAGCTCAGGGATTCGAATTTGCAACCTTCAGGTCCAACGCTCTAACCAATAGGCTACCCTGCCGTCCAGAACCTGAAAGGGTTGTTCGGCAGTCAAATCAGATCAAATCAAATGTATTTATATAGTCCTTCTTAAATCAGCTGATATCTCAAAGTGCTGTACAGAAACCCAGCCTAAAACCCCAAACAGTAAGCAATTCAGGTGTAGAAGCACGGTGGCTAGGAAAACCTAACCTAGAAAGGCCAAAACCCAGGAAGAAACCTAGAGAGGAACCAGTCTATGAGAGGTGGCCAGTCCTCTTCTGGCTGTGCCGGGTGGAGATTATAACAGAACATGGCCAAGATGTTGAAGTGTTCATAAATGACCAGCAGGGTCAAACAATAATATTCACAGTGGTTGTCGAGGGTGCAACAGGTCAGCACCTCAGGAGTAAATGTCAGTTGGCTTTTCATAGCCGATCATTAAGAGTATCTCTACCGCTCCTGCTGTCTCTAGAGAGTTGAAAATAGCAGGTCTGGGACAGGTAGCACGTCCGGTGTACAGCTCAGCTTCACTTGACTCCTTTGGGCCCTACAGTAAGAGTTGTTTCAATTCAACGGCTCATCTCAGCTTCACTTGACTCATTTGGGCCCTACAGTAAGAGTTGTTTCAATTCAACGGCTCATCTCAGCTTCACTTGACTCATTTGGGCCCTACGGTAAGAGTTGTTTCAATTCAACGGCTCATCTCAGCTTCACTTGACTCATTTGGGCCCTACAGTAAGAGTTGTTTCAATTCAACGGCTCATCTCAGCTTCACTTGACTCCTTTGGGCCCTACAGTAAGAGTTGTTTCAATTCAACGGCTCATCTCAGCTTCACTTGACTCATTTGGGCCCTACAGTAAGAGTTGTTTCAATTCAACGGCTCATCTCAGCTTCACTTGACTCATTTGGGCCCTACAGTAAGAGTTGTTTCAATTCAACGGCTCATCTCAGCTTCACTTGACTCATTTGGGCCCTACAGTAAGAGTTGTTTCAATTCAACGGCTCATCTCAGCTTCACTTGACTCATTTAGGCCCTACAGTAAGAGTTGTTTCAATTCAACGGCTCATCTCAGCTTCACTTGACTCATTTGGGCCCTACAGTAAGAGTTGTTTCAATTCAACGGCTCATCTCAGCTTCACTTGACTCCTTTGGGCCCTACAGTAAGAGTTGTTTCAATTCAACGGCTCATCTCAGCTTCACTTGACTCATTTGGGCCCTACAGTTTGAATCCCACTTAAGAATTGTTTTATCAACCTCCAAAAATACTTCCTACAGGGGGTTTCTCATTTATACTCCTGATTGAACCTCTATCAAGTGTAGCTCAGCATCAGTATCACTATTTACATGATCAATATGGATTAATAGCTCAGATTAGAGTCATGATCACTTTATTACATCCTCATAATCGTAAACGCCTCGTACTTCCTGTAATCTAAGGTGAATATGTAAACATTACACAGGTTAAGAGCATTTCAACCGTTCCGTTTAAACTGTGTAGTGATGCATGTACCAGTATGCTTGAGGCCTGAATGACGCCAGTGAAAGAACGTGCCTGAGGCCTGAATGACACCCTAGTCACTATTTAGTACACTACTTTTGACCAGGCCCCATAGGCCACTAGTTTAAAGTAGTGTACCCTATAGGTAATGGGGATCCATTTGGGATGTAGCCAGTGTCTGTCCCCCAGCAGCAGCAGCAGCTCAGTAGAAGGGTTCTATCAGGGATATATAAGAGTCATCTAGACATGGTTCAGGGTTGTGTCACCTTCTATCCACCATCTGTCTCTCTTGATGGAGGAACAACCGAGGTCATGAGCAGTGATACATCCTGGTCCTGCCCATGTTCTGAAGACTTTCAGACCCTTTACAGCCTGGGTGTCAGTCGGTTTCTGCTATCTTGTCAACTCCTTGTCATTCATTGGCACGCCAAACATGGCAATTTCATAAGACGCAAAATGCAGTGCATTCGGAAAGTATTCAGACCCCTTGACTTTTTTCACATTGTGTTACTTTACAGCCTTATTCTATAATGTATTAAATAGTTTTCCCTACTTTCAATCTACACACAATACCCCATAATGACAAAGAAAGAACAGGTTTTAGAAATGTTTGCAAATTTAGAGTTGTGACGAATGGTCTGCAATGTAGGTACGTACAGTGGTTTGATAAAGAATGAATACACTTCTGATCAAGTGTAAACAGAGTTCACTCTCATGACAGCCACGTTGTATTCCTTCTTTTCCCTTCGCTTGTGGACTTCAATGGACAACACATCAGCTGTATATGACCAAGCGAAAAAAAAACGTTCCAACCCAAACCGCTACACACAGCCTACATCGTTGTCACCATATTAGCTAAAGTAACGTCATAGTCAACATAGCTAATGAAACTAACGCGATAGTAAACCCTCTACAATCATGCAGTAACGTTAGTGTACAGTCCTAAAGGCGGGCCCTGGTGGCAATAAATTAGTAATACAAAAAGCTTAACTTGACTTGGAAGAGTTTCAGTATTGTGTTGTAAAGTCATAGCCAGCTAGCTAACATAGCATCCCTCTGCTATAGTCAGCTAGCTAACATAGCATCCCTCTGTTATAGCCAGCTAGCTAACATAGCATCCCTCTGTTATAGCCAGCTAGCTAACATAGCATCCCTCTGTTATAGCCAGCTAGCTAACATAGCATCCCTCTGTTATAGCCAGCTAGCTAACACAGCATCCCTCTGTTATAGCCAGCTAGCTAACATAGCTTCCCTCTGTTATAGCCAGCTAGCTAACACAGCTTCCCTCTGTTATAGCCAGCTAGCTAACATAGCACCCATCTGCTATAGTCAGCTAGCTAACATAGCATCCCTCTGTTATAGCCAGCTAGCTAACATAGCATCCCTCTGTTATAGCCAGCTAGCTAACATAGCATCCCTCTGTTATAGCCAGCTAGCTAACACAGCATCCCTCTGTTATAGCCAGCTAGCTAACACAGCTTCCCTCTGTTATAGCCAGCTAGCTAACATAGCATCCCTCTGTTATAGCCAGCTAGCTAACATAGCATCCCTCTGTTATAGCCAGCTAGCTAACATAGCATCCCTCTGTTATAGCCAGCTAGCTAACACAGCATCCCTCTGTTATAGCCAGCTAGCTAACATAGCGTCCCTCTGTTATAGCCAGCTAGCTAACATAGCATCCCTCTGTTATAGCCAGCTAGCTAACATAGCATCCCTCTGTTATAGCTAGCTAGCTAACATAGCATCCCTCTGTTATAGCCAGCTAGCTAACATAGCATCCCTCTGTTATAGCCAGCTAGCTAACATAGCATCCCTCTGTTATAGCCAGCTAGCTAACATAGCATCCCTCTGTTATAGCCAGCTAACTAACATAGCATCCCTCTGTTTTAGCCAGCTAGCTAACATAGCATCCCTCTGTTATAGCCAGCTAGCTAACATAGCATCCCTCTGTTATAGCCAGCTAGCTAACATAGCATCCCTCTGTTATAGCCAGCTAGCTAACATATCATCCCTCTGTTATAGCCAGCTAGCTAACATAGCATCCCCCTGTTATAGCCAGCTAGCTAACATAGCATCCCTCTGTTATAGCCAGCTAGCTAACATAGCATTCCTCTGTTATAGCCAGCTAGCTAACATAGCATCCCTCTGTTTGAGCAGGGTGTTTCAGTAGGCTAAATTAGCTAGCTGCATTTGCTAGCTCAGTAAGTGATCAACCACGTTTTATGCACTGCAGTGCTAGCTAGCTGTAGCTCAGGCTTTCAGTACTATATTCATTTTCTGATCCTTTGATTGGGTGGACAACATGTCAGTTCATGCTACAAGAGCTCTGATAGGTTGAAGAACGTCCTCCGGAAGTTGTCATAATTACTGTGTAAGTCTATGGAAGGGGGTGAGAACCATGAGCCTCCTAGGTTTTGTACTGAGGTCAATGTACCCAGAGGAGGACGGAAGCTAGCTGTCCTCCGGCTACACAATGGTGCTACCCTACAGAGTGCTGTTGAGGCTACTGTTGACCTTCATTGCAAAATAATGTGTTTTAATCAGTTATTTGGTGACATGTGAATATATTCAGTACAGTTTTATCGAAAAAGGATAACTTTAATTGTTTTACAGTAAAAACATTTCTGAAATTCACTGAGGAGGATGGTCCTCCTCTTCCTCCTCTGAGGAGCCTCCACTGAGTCAATAGCAGGTATGGATGCTGTACAGTTGACATGGAGTGTAAGGTCAATGGTAAGTATGGATGCTGTACAGTTGACATGGAGTGTAAGGTCAATGGCAGGTATGGATGCTATACAGTTGACATGGAGGGTAAGGTCAATGGTTAGTATAGGTGCTGTACAGTTGACATGGAGGGTAAGGTTAATGGTCAGTATGGATGCTGTACAGATGACATGGAGGGTAAGGTCAATGGTAAGTATGGATGCTGTACAGTTGACATGGAGGGTAAGGTCAATGGTAAGTATGGATGCTGTACAGTTGACATGGAGGGTAAGGTCAATGGTCAGTATGGATGCTGTACAGGCTAACATTTGGACGTTTCAACTAAAAAATACTCTTTGTCACATGACTATAGACATTGAAACATAATGCTTATAGAGACAAAAAGCAACAATAGCCTATAATTAATGGGTTAGGCTATACTGGGTTCTCACCATCATTGTTAATATCATTATTCACTGAATACCTGAATATCAGTAGACATTGAATATCCCTTTGAACATGGTGAAGCTATTAATTACCCTTTGGATGGTGCATCAATGCACCCAGTCACTACAAAGTGACAGATGTCCTTCCTCACTCAGTTCCGGAGAGGAAGGAACCACTCAGGGATTTTCAGCATGAGGCCGATCGTGAATTTAAACCGTTCCATTTTAATGGCTGTGATACGAGAAACTGAGGATGGATCAACCACATTGTAGTTATTCTAACCTAATTGACAGAGTGAAAAAAGGAAGCCTGTAGAGAATTAAAATATTCAAAACATCCTGTTTACAACAAGGCATTAAAGTAATTTGACTAGGGTGGGTATTCTAGTTTCTTTATTTCAATGTTTTCTGTTTCTGTGTTTTAGCCGGGTATGGTTCTCAATCAGGGACAGCTGTCTATCGTTGTCTCTGATTGGGAATCATACTTAGGCAGCCTGTTTTGCCTCCTTAGGTGGTGGGATGTTGTTTTTTGTTAGCTCTGTGAAACCTACTGAACCTACTGTTCGTTATTCTTTTGTTGTTTTGTTTTGGTGTTCTGAGAAATAAAGATCATGAACACGTACCACGCTGCACCTTGGTCCACTTCTTCCGACGGGCATTACAGAACATCTCACCACAAACGGAACAAGCAGCGAGGCCGGGAGGAGCAGCGTTTTCTGGACGAATGGACCTGGGAGGACATCCTGAATGGGAAAGGATCCTGGACGTGAGAGGAGATCCTGGCGGGAAAGGAGGCAGCGAGAGAAAGGGCCCAGGATTACACAGGGTCACGGCTGGCACGAAAGACCGGGAGGCCACTCCAAAAAACGTTTTTGGCAGAGTCAGGATTCAGACCTAAGCCCAGAGTCCGGATTCCTCGTGCTTAACGTAAGGAGCTGGTACTGGTCAGGCACCGTGTTATGCGGTGGAGCGCATGGTGTCTCCAGTGCGCGTTCACAGTCCGGTGCGCTACATTCCAGCTCCCCGCATTGGTCGAGCTAGAGTGGCATCCAGCCAGGAGGGATGGTGCCAGCTCAGCACGCCTGGCCTCCAGTGTGTCTCTTCGGCCCAGGATATCATGCGCCGGCTCTGCGTCATGTGCCAGCGCCCCACATTTGCCGGGCGAAGGTAACCATCCAGCCAGGACGGGTTGTGCAGGCTCTACGCTCGAGACCTCCAGTGCGTCTCCACGGCCCAGTGTATCCGGTGCCTGTTACCAGAACCAGGCCTCCTGTATGTCTCCCCAGCCTGGTGAGTCCTGTGCCTGCTCCCAGAACCAGGCCTCCTGTATGTCTCCCCAGCCTGGTGAGTCCTGTGCCTGCTCCCAGAACCAGGTCTCCTGTATGTCTCCCCAGCCTGGTGAGTCCTGTGCTTGTTCCCAGAACCAGGCCTCCTGTATGTCTCCCCAGCCTGGTGAGTCCTGTGCCTGCTCCCAGAACCAGGTCTCCTGTATGTCTCCCCAGCCTGGTGAGTCCTGTGCCTGCTCCCAGAACCAGGTCTCCTGTATGTCTCCCCAGCCTGGTGAGTCCTGTGCCTGCTCCCAGAACCAGGCCTCCTGTATGTCTCCCCAGCCTGGTGAGTCCTGTGCTTGTTCCCAGAACCAGGCCTCCTGTATGTCTCCCCAGCCTGGTGAGTCCTGTGCTTGTTCCCAGAACCAGGCCTCCTGTATGTCTCCCCAGCCTGGTAAGCCCTGTGCCTGCTCCCAGAACCAGGCCTCCTGTATGTCTCCCCAGCCTGGTGAGTCCTGTGCCTACTCCACGCACCAGGCTTCCCATACGTCTCCTCACTCCAGTGATGATCCATGGCCCGAAGCCTCCAGTGATGATCCATGGCACGGAGCCTCCAGTGATGATCCATGGCACGGAGCCTCCAGTGATGATCCATGGCACAGAGCCTCCAGTGATGATCCATGGCACGGAGCCTCCAGTGATGATCCATGGCACGAAGCCTCCAGTGATGAGTCATGACACGGAGCCTCCAGCGACGGCCTCCAGTTCGGAGCCCCCCAGCGACGGACCCCAGTCCGGGTCCCACAACGAGGGACCCCAGTCTGGGTTCCACAACGAGGGTTCCCAGTCCGGGGCCACAGAGAGGGTCCCCAGTCAGCGACAAGGGTCCCTGCACTAGCGCCGCCGCCAAAGTGGGGTGAGCCACAGGTGGAGCGGGGACTACGTTCCGCACCAAAGCCGCCACCGCGGATAGATGCCCACCCAGACCCTCCCCTATAGGTTCAGGTTTTGAGGCCGGAGTCCGCACCTTTCGGGGGGGTACTGTCACACAGGGTGTGGTCAGGGTGTGATTTGGGTGGGCATTCTATGTTCTGTTTTCTATGTTTTTGTATTTCTATGTTTAGGCCGGGAATGGTTCTCAATCAGGGACAGCTGTCTATCGTTGTCTCTGATTGGGAATCATACTTAGGCAAGCCTTTTTCCCTTTTGTGAATGTGGGAAGTTATCTTTGTTAGGGGCACTACAGCCCTTGTAAGCTTCACGGTCGTTCCTTTGTTTCTTGTTTTGTTGGCGACATTATAAATAAAGAAATGAACGCTCACCACGCTGCACCTTGGTCTCATTCCGACGACGGCCGTGACAGATGTTTCATTATGTAATTATGGGACGATGTTTCATTAGTTGTTTTGTTTGTTGTTATGTTTGTTGTTATGTTTGTTGTTATGTTTGTTGTTGTGTTTGTTGTTATGTTTGTTGTTTTGTTTGTTGTTATGTTTGTTGTTATGTTTGTTGTTTTGTTTGTTGTTTTGTTTGTTGTTTTGTTTGTTGTTTTGTTTGTTGTGGAGTGTGTGATGCACGCAAAATGTATGTTCACAGTTTTGTGTTCATTTTATGTTTTGTTACATTTAACCCACATATGCTGAGAGTTTCAATTTCCCGAATATAACTATATTTTCACATCTTATCCAAACAGTCACTTATTAATGAATTTGACCTCATCAGTCTCATTACTGAACGTCGTAAACCCTTGGATATCTGCACGAACCCATAGAATCATGAATAATACAAATTGGCTTAATTATTTATTTACTAACTAACTTAGTTAATCACAGAATTGCTTAAACACACACACAAATAGTCACACATTGGTCACTACATGATACCAAGAAAAAGTCCCTAGCGGACAAAACCGATATGACAGCTTGGTAGACAAAGGAAAGGGGGTGGGGATTGCTCAAGATCAGGAAACTCAAAGCTGATAACTCATAGAAATGGCTAATTCCTTGAACATGAACAACCACTCATTTGAAAATAAATTGCAATTGACATATTCCCGAGTGTATGTTTTGGCTGTCCCTCTCTGCGATCACCGGGATCCGTCTGCTGGATCGTCAGTCGACAGAGAGCCTCTGGTTTGTCCACCAGAGATCAAAGTCGTAGGTTGTTAGAATGGATACTTCAGAGCACCATTCGGGAATGTTCTTAAGGTTTGGATGCGTTTACCAGACTAAAGTATTTAAACAGCTGCAGTCTGAACAATTGTTATTTTGTTTGTAGATTTCTTTGTCATTTCAATGTGGGTACCTTGTCCCTGCGTTTTTTACGATTGTAGAGTTGCCAACCATTTCAACACGTAGCTACCGCTACCGCAGATGTGGTTTTATATTTAGTAGAAGGGGGTGTTCCATGACACCTGCTGTAATGGCTGGGCTCATGGGGGCGTGACCACTGACCAGTTAAACTATATATGAAAATCCATACTCTCATTTAGAAGGCTAACATCACATTTCATCTTTTCACAAATAGTTTCATATTTAATCATATCTTTTTCACAACATTTACATGTAAACCCCATAATTGAAAGATTTACACAACCAGAGACACAGTAATGTGTGTTTCCTGTCCTTCATGAGATCCCCAAATGAAACACACTCGACATGACTGTCCCTTAAGTGTCCACGGACCACTCCCACATTCTCAAAAATATAAATATTGTTTAATTATTTAAACTTTTGATGTCCAGGTGTCTCCCTGTGTTCCACAGTTTACATTCCAATCTCGAACACTACAGAGCATAGGGGCAGCGTATTTTACGACCGCCATAATATATATATTATCCTTTATTATTTTCCCATAACCCTACCACCCCTCCACTAATTGGAGTGGAGTAAACTAATGGACAACAACACTTCTACTTCCAGCTTATTCATACTATATACATTTTAGAGACACAGTATATTGTACAATAATGCTATTTAATTTGTTCTTAGTCCCACCCTTCAGCTCCTCCAACTCCTCCCATCTATCTCTGAACACCATCCCGTCCCACCCTTCAGCTCCGTTCAACTCCTCCCATCTATCTCTGAACACCATCCCGTCCCACCCTTCAGCTCCGTTCAACTCCTCCCATCTATCTCTTAACACCATCCAGTTTCCGTTTGCCATAACCGTGATGTTATACAAATGTTCTGCCATTTTTTATTCCCATAGTTTCTACAGATTGTACATTAAAGAATACACATTTTTGCTAAGAGTATCATTATATTATTGATTGATTGACTATGACGTTTTAAATCACCCAGCAGTGCTGTTTGCAGAGTTAGCTGCAGGTAAACGTTACAAATATTCAGCCATTCCTGAACCTGCGACCAAAAACAAGCCGCATATGGACAGTATCAAATCAAATAATCGAATGATTCTGTTTCTTTCACAGGAAAATGTACAGCCTTACCAGTGGATCTTGGGTCCATGAAAGGTGGGTGTCCTGGAGGAGGCTGATACTCCATTTCATGGATCCATAGGTACGGCTGTACATCATCCATACTGACCATTAATCTTACCCTCCATGTCAACTGTACAGCATCCATACTGACCATTGACCTTACACTCCATGTCAACTGTACAGCATCCATACTGACCATTAATCTTACCCTCCATGTCAACTGTACAGCATCCATACCTGCTATTGACCTTACCCTCCATGTCAACTGTACAGCATCCATACTGACCATTGACCTTACCCTCCATGTCATCTGTACATCATCCATACTGACCATTGACCAAACCCTCCATGTCAACTGTACAGCATCCAAACCTGCTATTAACCTTACCCTCCGTGTCAACTGTACATCATCCAAACTGACCATTGACCTTACCCTCCATGTCATCTGTACATCATCCATACTGACCATTGACCAAACCCTCCATGTCAACTGTACAGCATCCAAACCTGCTATTGATCTTACCCTCCATGTCAACTGTACAGCATCCATACTGACCATTGACCTTACCCTCCATGTCAACTGTACATCATCCATACTGACCATTGACCTTACCCTCCATGTCAACTGTACAGCATCCATACTGACCATTGACCTTACCCTCCATGTCAACTGTACATCATCCATACCTGCTATTTACCTTACCCTCCATGTGAACTGTACAGCATCCATACTGACCATTGACCTTACCCTCCATGTCAACTGTACATCATCCATACTGACCATTAATCTTACCCTCCATGTCAACTGTACAGCATCCATACTGACCATTGACCTTACACTCCATGTCAACTGTACAGCATCCATACTGACCATTAATCTTACCCTCCATGTCAACTGTACAGCATCCATACCTGCTATTGACCTTACCCTCCGTGTCAACTGTACATCATCCAAACTGACCATTGACCTTACCCTCCATGTCAACTGTACATCATCCATACCTGCTATTTACCTTACCCTCCATGTCAACTGTACAGCATCCATACTGACCATTGACCTTACCCTCCATGTCAACTGTACATCATCCATACTGACCATTAATCTTACCCTCCATGTCAACTGTACAGCATCCATACTGACCATTGACCTTACACTCCATGTCAACTGTACAGCATCCATACTGACCATTAATCTTACCCTCCATGTCAACTGTACAGCATCCATACTGACCATTGACCTTACCCTCCATGTCAACTGTACAGCATCCATACCTGCTATTGACCTTACCCTCCATGTCAACTGTACAGCATCCATACTGACCATTGACCTTACCCTCCATGTCATCTGTACATCATCCATACTGACCATTGACCAAACCCTCCATGTCAACTGTACAGCATCCAAACCTGCTATTAACCTTACCCTCCGTGTCAACTGTACATCATCCAAACTGACCATTGACCTTACCCTCCATGTCATCTGTACATCATCCATACTGACCATTGACCAAACCCTCCATGTCAACTGTACAGCATCCAAACCTGCTATTGATCTTACCCTCCATGTCAACTGTACAGCATCCATACTGACCATTGACCTTACCCTCCATGTCAACTGTACATCATCCATACTGACCATTGACCTTACCCTCCATGTCAACTGTACAGCATCCATACTGACCATTGACCTTACCCTCCATGTCAACTGTACATCATCCATACCTGCTATTTACCTTACCCTCCATGTCAACTGTACAGCATCCATACTGACCATTGACCTTACCCTCCATGTCAACTGTACAGCATCCATACCTGCTATTTACCTTACCCTCCATGTCAACTGTACAGCATCCATACTGACCATTGACCTTACCCTCCATGTCAACTGTACAGCATCCATACTGACCATTGACCTTACCCTCCATGTCAACTGTACAGCATCCATACCTGCTATTGACCTTACCCTCCATGTCAACTGTACAGCATCCATACTGACCATTGACCTTACCCTCCATGTCAACTGTACATCATCCATACCTGCTATTTACCTTACCCTCCATGTCAACTGTACAGCATCCATACTGACCATTGACCTTACCCTCCATGTCAACTGTACAGCATCCATACCTGCTATTTACCTTACCCTCCATGTCAACTGTACAGCATCCATACTGACCATTGACCTTACCCTCCATGTCAACTGTACAGCATCCATACTGACCATTGACCTTACCCTCCATGTCAACTGTACAGCATCCATACCTGCTATTGACCTTACCCTCCATGTCAACTGTACAGCATCCATACTGACCATTGACCTTACCCTCCATGTCAACTGTACAGCATCCATACCTGCTATTGACCTTACCCTCCATGTCAACTGTACAGCATCCATACTGACCATTGACCTTACCCTCCATGTCAACTGTACAGCATCCATACCTGCCACTGACCTTACCCTCCATGTCAACTGTACAGCATCCATACCTGCTATTGACCTTACCCTCCATGTCAACTGTACAGCATCCATACTGACCATTGACCTTACCCTCCATGTCAACTGTACAGCATCCATACCTGCCACTGACTTTACCCTCCATGTCAACTGTACAGCATCCATACCTGCTATTGACCTTACCCTCCATGTCAACTGTACAGCATCCATACCTGCTATTGACCTTACCCTCCATGTCAACTGTACAGCATCCATACTGACTATTGACCTTACCCTCCATGTCATCTGTACAGCATCCATACTGACCACTGACCTTACCCTCCATGTTAACTGTACATCATCCATACTGACCATTAACCTTACCCTCCATGTTAACTGTACAGCATCCATACTGACCATTGACCTTACCCTCCATGTCAACTGTACATCATCCATACTGACCATTGACCTTACACTCCATGTCAACTGTACAGCATCCATACTGACCATTGACCTTACCCTCCATGTCAACTGTACATCATCCATACCTGCCACTGACCTTACCCTCCATGTCAACTGTACAGCATCCATACCTGCTATTTACCTTACCCTCCATGTCAACTGTACAGCATCCATACTGACCATTGACCTTACCCTCCATGTCATCTGTACAGCATCCATACTGACCATTGACCTTACCCTCCATGTCAACTGTACAGCATCCATACTGACCATTGACCTTACCCTCCATGTCAACTGTACAGCATCCATACTGACCATTGACCTTACCCTCCATGTCAACTGTACAGCATCCATACCTGCTATTGACCTTACCCTCCATGTCAACTGTACAGCATCCATACTGACCATTGACCTTACCCTCCATGTCAACTGTACAGCATCCATACTGACCATTGACCTTACCCTCCATGTCAACTGTACAGCATCCATACTGACCATTGACCTTACCCTCCATGTCAACTGTACAGCATCCATACCTGCCACTGACCTTACCCTCCATGTCAACTGTACAGCATCCATACCTGCTATTTACCTTACCCTCCATGTCAACTGTACAGCATCCATACTGACAACTGACCTTACCCTCCATGTCAACTGTACAGCATCCATACCTGCTATTGACCTTACCCTCCATGTCAACTGTACAGCATCCATACTGACCACTGACCTTACCCTCCATGTCAACTGTACAGCATCCATACTGACCATTGACCTTACCCTCCATGTCAACTGTACAGCATCCATACTGACCATTGACCTTACCCTCCATGTCAACTGTACAGCATCCATACTGACCATTGACCTTACCCTCCATGTCAACTGTACAGCATCCATACCTGCCACTGACCTTACCCTCCATGTCAACTGTACAGCATCCATACCTGCTATTGACCTTACCCTCCATGTCAACTGTACAGCATCCATACTGACTATTGACCTTACCCTCCATGTCATCTGTACAGCATCCATACTGACAACTGACCTTACCCTCCATGTCAACTGTACAGCATCCATACTGACCATTGACCTTACCCTCCATGTCAACTGTACAGCATCCATACTGACCACTGACCTTACCCTCCATGTCAACTGTACAGCATCCATACTGACCATTGACCTTACCCTCCATGTCAACTGTACAGCATCCATACTGACCATTGACCTTACCCTCCATGTCAACTGTACAGCATCCATACTGACCATTGACCTTACCCTCCATGTCAACTGTACAGCATCCATACCTGCCACTGACCTTACCCTCCATGTCCTGCCATCTTTATCAAAGCCCTGTACCTACAGTACAGACCATTCTTCACGACACTTCAATTCATTCGTAAGAAGTGTGTAAGCAATTATCACCTCGCGATTGTTGACATATAAATTCATGGAATGCTTATGTACAACCTTTGAATGTGTAATGCACGCAATGTAAGGTACGCACAGTTTTGCCTCACGCTGTTCACAGAATAATGACATACGATAGATGTTTGGCGTGCCAATGAATGACAAGGAGTTGACAAGATAGCAGAAACCGACTGACACCCAGGCTGTAAAAGGTCTGAAAGTCTTCAGAACATGGGCAGGACCAGGATGTATCACTGCAAATGACCTCGGTTGTTCCTCCTTCAAGAGAGACAGATGGTGGATAGAAGGTGACACAACCCTGATCCATGTCTAGATGACTCTTATATATCCCTGAAATTGTGTATAAGAGATCATACAAAATGTTTTTTTAGTGATTTCCTATGTTGAAAATATTTTTGTTGGTCTGTAATGTAGACCATCCTGAAGCTGCAGTTGATTCATTTATGAAATGACTTCTTGAATTGTTTTTCTTGTTATTAACCTCTCTGGGATAGGGGGCGGTATTTTCACGTCTGGATGAAAAGCGGGCCCGAAGTAAACTGACTGTTAGAACTGTTAAGGCTCCATGGATTGATGAGGAATTGAACAATTATATGGTTTGAAAGAGCCGGGACAAAAGGAGTGGCTAATAAGCACCCTTTACTGGTTCCAACAGCTGACCAATCAGCTTGCTGACAACTCCGCAAACTTTTTGAAAAAAAAAAAACATGGTGTTTGACCAGACACAATGCTATTTCTCTGTAAACTGACTTTCAGCATGCTTATAGAGAAGGGCAACTGAACATGTACTGCACTGACACAAATGACTGACGATGGATTGGAAATTCATAGATAATAACAAGATTGTAGGAACTGTACTGTTTGATTTCAGTGCAGCCTTTGATATCATTGACCGTAACCTGTTGTAGAGAAAACGTGTGTGTTATGGCTTTTCGACCTTAACACTTGACGCAGTAAGGAGAGTGAAGTTGCTAAATACTGTAGCCAGTAGTGTGGTGAGGAGGAGGAGGAGGAGGAGGAGGAGGAGGAGGAGTCTACTGTGTCCAGAAATGACCTCACTTTTAATTTTTCTGGATTCAGATCACTCAAACATGGTTTTAAGCTTTGTTTAACTATTGACAGTTACAGCTGAGTTCAAGATTGTATATCGATTCGCTCTCCTTAAATATTTGTCATCTGATGTATTAGTTGCAAAACTACAAAGCTTGTAGGGATTTGTAGTCTTGCACGATGTCTACTTTGAATCTCAGAGTAAATAGAGTAGAGTATATTGATAAATGGCACATTGTCCAAGAGAGATTTAGATGGTTATCAAATCGTCATGCCAGGGTAAGTCTACACAAAACACAGGTCTTATTTGAAGTGTTTTTAAAATCCCCTTATAGGAACAAATGAATGGTTGAAAAACTATTAGAACCATTTCCCTGTTTGACCTCCAGGTTTTATGGGTATTGTGACACCTCCACTGTGGGACTCTATAGTTCCAATGAATGGCTAAATTACTTCCGGACATGAATGGTCCAAGGAGCTCCTCCTCACCACTTCATATCAGGCTGACAGTTATTGCACATTTAGTGTAGTGATTTTCACCCCTAAAAAAGAATAAATACGTCTACAGTACATACATTTTTCAGATAAACAGACTTATTCTGAACACTCTCCCAACTCCCAACTTCGGCAGACGAGTTAAAAATTCTCACTGAAGTTTCTAGCCACTAGCTAGCTTGGAAGGGGCTCATCAGGAGGACTGACTGAACTGACTGAATCGAATCCGTTGGCCTCCACTCGACCTTCGCTGCGCAATATACGTCATCAATTTGGGCAGAAGGTGTGTCCGTATAGCCTCTCCCCTATCAGAAAGGTGTGTAGCTAGTGCCACAGTGCTGCAGAGCGCCTACTGTATGCTACAGGAGTTTGAAAGGTGACACATTCTACAGGTGATTATTTCCAATATCAGAAAGGTGTGTAGCTAGTGCCACAGTGCTGCAGAGCGCCTACTGTATGCTACAGGAGTTTGAAAGGTGACACATTCTACAGGTGATTATTTCCAATATCAGAAAGGTGTGTAGCTAGTGCCACAGTGCTGCAGAGCGCCTACTGTATGCTACAGGAGTTTGAAAGGTGACACATTCTACAGGTGATTATTTCCAATATCAGAAAGGTGTGTAGCTAGTGCCACAGTGCTGCAGAGCGCCTACTGTATGCTACAGGAGTTTGAAAGGTGACACATTCTACAGGTGATTATTTCCAATATCAGAAAGGTGTGTAGCTAGTGCCACAGTGCTGCAGAGCGCCTACTGTATGCTACAGGAGTTTGAAAGGTGACACATTCTACAGGTGATTATTTCCAATATCAGAAAGGTGTGTAGCTAGTTCCCCAGTGCTACCTAGCGCCTACTGTATGCTACAGGAGTTTGAAAGGTGACACATTCTACAGGTGATTATTTCCAATATCAGAAAGGTGTGTAGCTAGTGCCACAGTGCTGCAGAGCGCCTACTGTATGCTACAGGAGTTTGAAAGGTGTCACATTCTACCCCTCCTTTTCGTTTCTCCAATAGTTCATTTCCTGGTTGTGTTTTTTTTATTTATTTTTACATTTGAATCCCCAGCTTCAATTGAAATTGGCATGGTTTATAATAAGTGCCTAGTTCCGGTACATATTACTACAGTTTGTTAGATGTTTTGAGTTTTAGATCCCACACTAAATGATGCCCAGCTTATAAAAGCTTCATAAAGGCTTCATAAACACTACACACTAAACACTACATACATGTTGATTCCCAGGACCACGCATGACTGTAAGTCGCTTTGGATAAAAGCGTCTGCTAAATTGTATATAGTGTACTTTATTTCACTAAAACATTTCCAGGAAGGCTTTAGAGAGTATGCCATCACTTTAGAGAGTATGCCATCACTTTAGAGAGTATGCCATAACTTTATAGCGTATGCCAACACTTTAGAGTGTATGCCATCACTTTAGAGCGTGTGCCATCACTTTAGAGAGTATGGCATCACTTTAGAGAGTATGACATAACTTTAGAGCGTATGACATCACTTTAGAGAGTATGACATCACTTTAGAGAGTATGCCATCAATTTAGAGAGTATGACATCACTTTATAGCGTATGCCAACACTTTAGAGAGTATGCCATCAATTTAGAGAGTATGACATCACTTTATAGCGTATGCCAACACTTTAGAGAGTATGACATAACTTTAGAGCGTGTGCCATCACTTTAGAGAGTATGGCATCACTTTAGAGAGTATGACATAACTTTAGAGCGTATGCCATCACTTTAGAGAGTATGACATCACTTTAGAGAGTATGCCATCAATTTAGAGAGTATGACATCACTTTATAGCGTATGCCAACACTTTAGAGCGTATGCCATCACTTTAGAGCGTGTGCCATTACTTTAGAGAGTATGACATCACTTTAGAGCGTATGACATCACTTTAGAGAGTATGACATCACTTTAGAGCGTATGCCATCACTTTAGAGAGTATGACATCACTTTAGAGCGTATGTCATCACTTTAGAGAGTATGACATAACTTTAGAGCGTATGCCATCCTTTAGAGAGTATGACATCACTTTAGAGAGTATGCCATCACTTTAGAGAGTATGAAATCACTTTAGAGAGTATGCCATCACTTTAGAGAGTATGCCATCACTTTAGAGAGTATGCCATCACTTTAGAGAGTATGCCATCACTTTAGAGCATATGACATCACTTTAGAGCGTATGCCATCACTTTAGAGAGTATGCCATCACTTTAGAGTGTATGACATAACTTTAGAGAGTATGACATCACTTTAGAGAGTATGACATCACTTTAGAGCGTATGCCAACACTTTAGAGCGTATGCCATCACTTTAGAGAGTATGACATCACTTTAGAGAGTATGACATCACTTTAGAGCGTATGCCATCACTTTAGAGAGTATGACATCACTTTAGAGAGTATGACATCACTTTAGAGAGTATGCCATCCTTTAGAGAGTATGCCATCACTTTAGAGAGTACGACATCACCTTAGAGAGTATGCCATCACTTTAGAGAGTATGACATCACTTTAGAGAGTATGACATCACTTTAGAGAGTATGACATCACTTTTGAGAGTATGACATCACTTTAGAGCATATGACATCACTTTAGAGCGTATGACATCACTTTAGAGCGTATGACATCACTTTAGAGAGTATGACATCACTTTAGAGCGTATGACATCACTTTAGAGCATATGACATCACTTTAGAGCGTATGACATCACTTTAGAGCGTATGACATCACTTTAGAGCATATGACATCACTTTAGAGTGTATGCCATCCTTCAGCACAACATGCCACCCTTTATAAAGCACACGTTTTATAGCATATTCGACATAGTGGTTTATAAACTTATGTCACATTTGACATTGGTGGTTATGTCATACAGTTATGCCACATTTATGAACCCTTTATAAAGCAAGACATATGTTTCTAGATAATTTTTTAACACATTTATGTAGTGCTTATGAAGGCATTATAAAGCCTTTATAAGCTGAAAGTATTTTAAAGCAGGATCGAGTTGTAATTTCGATTAAAAAGAAACACACATTATACCTAAATGAAAGTTAAATTAAATGAACTTCCTGGTGAAATAGCTCACATTGAATATGAAAACCTGTAACCTCACCGAGGGAGTGTCTGGTGTGTGGATTAACCCACACGTATCAGTCGGTGACAAGTATTTGATCAAACATAACAGTGTCAACAACAGACTACAATAACGCATTGTTAATAAACGTAATGACATTTCACAGAAAGGAGGGCAATACAGCCTCCCTGCCATCCACCCTAAACCAACACTGTAGACGACCTGCTGTCAGACGGAGGAAGGGAATGGGTGAGGTCATGACCAAGTATACAGCTGTCTAGCTGAAGGGAGTGGTTCCACTCATGCGCTTAACTTGGACGGTATAAAGATGCCTGTATTTGACCTTGGAAGGGTTTCTATAGTGTAGGCGTCATTCTGTTTTGAATGGGACAGAACTGTACATTACTGTTTTGCTGCCAAGATACTGTAGCCTACATCTGCACTCTTAGAACTGTGCATTACTGTTTTGCTGCCAAGATACTGTAGCCTAGATACTGTAGCCAAGATACTGAGGCCAAGATACTGAGGCCAAGATACTGTAGCCAAGATACTGAGGCCAAGATACTGCAGCCAAGATACTGTAGCCAAGATACTGTAGCCAAGATACTGAGGCCAAGATACTGTGGCCAAGATACTGTAGCCAAGATACTGTAGCCAAGATACTGTAGCCTACATCTGCACTCTTAGAACTGTGCATTACTGTTTTGCTGCCAAGATACTGTAGCCTAGATACTGTAGCCAAGATACTGAGGCCAAGATACTGAGGCCAAGATACTGTAGCCAAGATACTGAGGCCAAGATACTGCAGCCAAGATACTGTAGCCAAGATACTGTAGCCAAGATACTGAGGCCAAGATACTGTGGCCAAGATACTGTAGCCAAGATACTGTAGCCAAGATACTGTAGCCAAGATACTGTAGCCTATAAATTCATGGAATGCTTACAGTTGAAGTCGGAAGTTTACATACACCTTAGCAAATACATTTAAAATCAGTTTTTCACAATTCCTGACACTTAAATTCCCTGTCTTAGGTCAGTTAGGATCACCACTTTATTTTAAGAATGTGAAATGTCAGAATAATAGTAGAGAGAATGATTAATTTCAGCCATAATTTCTTTCATCACAATCTCAGTGGGTCAGAAGTTTACATACACTCAATTAGTATTTGGTAGCATTGCCTTTACATTGTTTAACTTGGGTCAAATATTTTGGGTAGCCTTCCACAAGCTTTCCACAATAAGTTGGGTGAATTTTGGCCCATTCCTCCTGACAGAGCTGGTGCAACTGAGTCAGGTTTGTAGGCCTCCTTGCTCACATGTTATTTCAGTTCTGCCCACAAATTGTCTGTAGGCTTGAGGTCAGGGCTTTGTGATGGCCACTCCAGTACCTTGACTTTGTTGTCCATAAGCCTTTTTGTCACAACTTTGGAAGTATGCTTGGGGTCATTGTCCAGTTGGAAGACACATTTGCAACCAAGCTTTAACTTCCTGACTGATGTCTTGAGATGTTGCTTCAATATATCCACATAATTTCATTCCTCATGATGCCATCTATTTTGTGAAGTGCACCAGTCTCTCCTGCAGCAAAGCACCCCACAACATGATGCTGCCACCCCCGTGCTTCACGGTTGGGACGGTGTTCTTCTGCCCCCTTTTTCCTCCAAACATAACGATGGTCATTATGGCCAAACAGTTCTACTGTTGTTTCATCAGACCAGAGACCAGACCAGATCTCCAAATGTACGATCTTTGTCCCCATGTGCAGTTTTAAACCGTAGTCTGGCTTTTTTATGGCGGTTTTGGAGCAGTGGCTTCTTCCTTGCTTTTTTTTTGCCTTTCAGGTTATGTTGATATAGGACTCGTTTTAATGTGGATATAGATACTTTTGTACCTGTTTCAACCTGCATCTTCACAAGGTCCTTTGCTGTTGTTCTGGGATTGATTTGCACTTTTCGCACCAAAGTACGATCATCTCTAGGAGACAGAATGCGTCTCCTTCCTGAGCGGTGTGACGGCTGCGTGGTCCCATGGTGTTTATACTTGCGTACTATTGTTTGTACAGATGAACGTGGTACCTTCAGGCATTTGGAAATTGCTCCCAATGATGACCAGACTTGTGGAGGTCTACAATTCTTTTTCTGAAGTGTTGGCTGATTTCTTTTGATTTTCCCATGATGTCAATCAAAGAGGCACAGAGTTTGAAGCTAGGCCTTGAAATACATCCACAGGTACCCTCCAATTGACTCAAATGATGTCAGTTAGCCTATCAGAAGCTTCAAAAGCCATGATATCATTTTCTGGACTTTTCCAAGCTGTGTAAAGGCACAGTAAACTTAGTGTATGTAAACTTCTGACCCACTGGAATTGTGATACCGTCAATTATAAGTGAAATAATCTGTCTGTAAACAATTGTTGGAAAAATGACTTGTGTCATGCACAAAGTAGATGTCCTAACCGACTTGCCAAAACTATAGTTTGTTAACAAGAGATTTGTGGAGGGGTTGAAAAACGAGTTTTAATGACTCCAACCTAAGGGTATATAAACTTCCGACTTCAAATGTATGTACAGCCTTTGAATGTGTAATGTGTTACATGAGTTCGCTTCACGCTGTTCACAATGTGGTAGCCAGGGAACAAAAACGGCGGAGAAGTTGAGACTCGCACTTCATAATTGGCGTGCCAATGAATGACAAGGAGTTGACAAGATAGCAGAAACCGACTGACACCCAGGCTGTAAAGGGTCTGAATGTCTTCAGAACATGGGCAGGACCAGGATGTATCACTGTTAATGATTGTTCCTCCTTCAAGAGAGACAGATGGTAGATAGAAGGTGACACAACCCTGAACCATGTCTAGATGACTCTTATATATCCCTGATAGAACCCTTCTACTGAGCTGCTGCTGCTGCTGGGGGACAGACACTGGCTACATCCCAAATGGATCCCCATTACCTATAGGGTACACTACTTTAAACTAGTGGCCTATGGGGCCTGGTCAAAAGTAGTGTACTAAATAGTGACTAGGGTGTCATTCAGGCCTCAAGCATACTGGTACATGCATCACTACACAGTTTAAACTGAACGGTTGAAATGCTCTTAACCTGTGTAATGTTTACATATTCACCTTAGATTACAGGAAGTACGAGGCGTTTACGATTATGAGGATGTAATAAAGTGATCATGACTCTATTTTGAGCTATTAATCCATATTGATCATGTAAATAGTGATACTGATGCTGAGCTACACTTGATAGAGGTTCAATCAGGAGTATAAATGAGAAACCCCCTGTAGGAAGTATTTTTGGAGGTTGATAAAACAATTCTTAAGTGGGATTCAAACTGTAGGGCCCAAATGAGTCAAGTGAAGCTGAGATGAGCCGTTGAATTGAAACAACTCTTACTGTAGGGCCCAAAGGAGTCAAGTGAAGCTGAGATGAGCCGTTGAATTGAAACAACTCTTACTGTAGGGCCCAAAGGAGTCAAGTGAAGCTGAGATGAGCCGTTGAATTGAAACAACTCTTACTGTAGGGCCCAAATGAGTCAAGTGAAGCTGAGATGAGCCGTTGAATTGAAACAACTCTTACTGTAGGGCCCAAAGGAGTCAAGTGAAGCTGAGATGAGCCGTTGAATTGAAACAACTCTTACTGTAGGGCCCAAATGAGTCAAGTGAAGCTGAGATGAGCCGTTGAATTGAAACAACTCTTACTGTAGGGCCCAAATGAGTCAAGTGAAGCTGAGATGAGCCGTTGAATTGAAACAACTCTTACTGTAGGGCCCAAAGGAGTCAAGTGAAGCTGGGATGAGCCGTTGAATTGCGGCTCTACTTTGTCTCCCTACTGACGCTTAGCTTGTTTGATTGCTGGTTGCTAAAACAACTCTTACTGTAGGGCCCAAATGAGAAGTGCAGCTGAGCTGTACCGGGTCGGCCTGGTTACACATCCAGCATTGTTGCTGAATAGGACAATGTAAAAAGGGTCAACCTTATAATGGGTAATAGGCTATTTACTCCAAATAATGTCCACATTCACACAATATTGTTGCATTTTCATTATTGTTTTAGGCTCAAACAACTGGAGTAGAGGTAGCCTAGTGGATCGAGCATTGGGCCAGCAACGAATCCACGAGCTGACAGGTAAAAACCTGTCGTTCTGACCCTGAGCAAGGCGGTTAACCCACAATTCCCGTACTAAATACGGGCTTCCTGTTAAGTCTTTACTGAAAACTCATCTCTTCAGTAGGTCATATGATTGAGTGCAGTCTGGCCCAGGAGTGTGAAGGTGAACGGAAAGGCTCTGGAGCAACGAACCGCCCTTGCTGTTTCTGCCTGGCTGGTTCCCCTCTTTCCACTGGGATTCTCTGCCTCTAACCCTATTACAGGGGCTGAGTCACTGGCTTACTGGTGCTCTTCCATGCCGTCCCTAGGAGGGGTAAGTCACTTGAGTGGGTTGAGTCACTGACGTGATCTTCCTGTCTGGGTTGGCGTCCCCCCCCCCTTTGGGTTGTGCCGTGGCGGAGATCTTTCTGGGATATACTCGGCCTTGTCTCAGGATGGTAAGTTGGTGGTTGAAGATATCCCTCTACTGGTGTGGGGGTTCTCCTTTGGCAAAGTCGGTGGGGTTATATCCAGCCTGTTAGGCCCTGTCCGGGGGTACCATCAAATGGGCCACAGTGTCCCCTGACCACTCTGACCCCTCCTGACCCAGCCTCCAGTATTTATGCTGCAGTAGTTTATGTGTCGGGGGGCTAGGGTCAGTCTGTTAAATCTGGAGTATTTCTCCTGTCTTATCCGGTGTCCTGTGTGATTTTAAGTATGCTCTCTCTAATTCTTTCTTTCTCTCTCTCGGAGGACCTGAGCCCTAGGACCATGCCTCAGGACTACCTGGTACTCCTTACTGTCCCCAGTCCACCTGGCCGTGCTGCTGCTCCAGTTTCAACTGTTCTGCCTGCGGCCATGGAACCCTGACCTGTTCACCGGACGTGCTACCTGTCCCAGACCTGCTGTTTTCAACTCTCTAGAGACAGCAGGAGCGGTAGAGATACTCTCAATGATCGGCGATGAAAAGCCAACTGACATTCACTCCTGAGGTGCTGACTTGTTGCACCCTCAACAACTACTGTGATTATTATTATTTGACCATGCTGGTCATTTATGAACATTTGAACATCTTGGCCATGTTCTGTTATAATCTCCACCCAGCACAGCCAGAAGAGGACTGGCCACCCCTCATAGCCTGGTTCCTCTCTAGGTTTCTTCCTGAGTTTTGGCCTTTCTAGGTTAGGTTTTCCTAGCCACCGTGCTTCTACACCTGAATTGCTTGCTGTTTGGGGTTTTAGGCTGGGTTTCTGTACAGCACTTTGAGATATCAGCTGATGTAAGAAGGACTATATAAATAAATGTGATTTGATTTGATTTGACTGCCGAACAACCCTTTTAGGTTCTGGACGTGACCTTGTTTTCTAAGAGGTGCTATACCTTAAATAATCAAATGATGCATAATTGAAGGAGGCACGACACTGTCTCCGTTATGAATATATAGTATTTATTGTAAGTCCAAAGTTAAAAACATTGTTTTTTAAAATTTTTTTTAACATTTACATTCAGAATAAAGGAAATTATAGATAGTAAAGGGGACTTCTGAAAATGGTTGAATTTCCTTAGTCAGGGCTGGAATAAACCCAAATCTGGGCCACTGTACAATAACATTTTGGAGAACCCCCCCTCTTGGCAACGAAGAGAAAATGTTGCTGTTTTAAAGCTAATTTCCTGCAATTTTGCAATGACTTATGCCATGTTCTTATGTTATCTGATTGCCCAGTCGGTAATCTGTCCCTGTCAATAGACATGTTTACCATGTCTCAATAAAGATGTCTGACATCCTCCTTCTGATGGGTGTGAACTGACAGACACAGATTAAACAATGCCATTATAAAGGAGGCCGTCAAGCAGCACTCCACACTTTACCTGAAGCCCACTTCACCTGGACACTAACTATGGGGTGGACAACTCTGTGGTTGTGCGTTCTCGCTCTGCCACTAACGAGCGCCATCCAGGTGAAAGCCAAGAAAGGTAAGACGATACACGATCATTTTGGAAATAGCAGTGATTTATTTTGATCTATGCAGACAAAGACAAACAGTCAAACATAGAAATAGATACTGTATAGAGATGGCGCTAGATTAAGTTTCTATCTATTTCGAGTCAACTGTCAGTCAAGAACAGACACATTTTGTTATTATGGACAGTCTTGGTTGGAGCAAATCTGAGTGCCGTCTGTCTGGGAGTGTCATATTTTTTAATATCTTGATTCACAATCCACTACAACTGGATATTTAGAAATACATGCTGCATTATTTACAATTTACAGCAAAGTTATAAAATTGTGTCTCTTTCTGATTCCATACATTTAAAGTGGGTAACGTTTTCTGTTTTCGTCTCCTCAGCGCGCCAGTCCAACCATGTGAACAGCATCTGCAGCACCTGGGGCAGAGAGCACTTCAAGACCTTCGATGGAGACGTGTACCAGTTCCCAGGGACGTGTGAATACAACCTGGCCTCCGACTGCCACTCTGAGTCCTACCAGGAGTTCTCTGTGCACCTGAAGAGGAACGAGGCTACTGAGGCTGAGGGGAACCCTACGGTCAAACACGTAGTGGTCACTATCAACGACCTGGTCTTCCACCTGACCAAGACTCAGGTCGCGGTCAATGGAGAAATGTAAGTTTTCCACAAATGTTTTATGTTATGTGTCTTCTAATTCATCAGGGACGTCACACTGAGATTGACATCATTTTTCAAGTGAGCCATGAATTTTTTATTTTTTTTACCTTTATTTAACCAGGCAAGTCAGCTAAGAACAAATTCTTATTTTCTATGATGGCCTAAGAACAGTGGGTTAACTGCCTGTTCAGGGGAAGATTGACAGATTTGTACCTTGTCAGCTCGGGGGTTTGAAATTACAACCCTCCGGTTACTAGTCCACTGCTCTAACCACTAGGCTACCCTGCCGCCCCAGTTACCCTGTCATAAAAAATAAAATAATGTATTGATATCTATCTATCTATCTATCTATCTATCTATCTATCTATCTATCTATCTATCTATCTATCTATCTATCTATCTATCTATCTATCTATCTATCTAACTATCTATCTATCTATCTATCTATCTATATATCTATCTATTGATCTAACATTTCCTCTCTGTAAAAAGTAATGGATTTATATTATGCTGTTACCTATTCCCATCTGAGACAGTACTCTGACATATTTCCAGGGATTCCATTTTGAATTCAAAGGATTTAACTGTATTTTGTGTCTGTTTGTTGTTAATTGACACGTTGGTACATTTCTATGTCATCTCTATCATTAATTATATTCTCCTTCTTTATTCCCAGTGTAACTCTGCCGTACTACAATGGAGGAGTCCAACTGGAGAGGAATGCAGTTTACACCAAACTCTACTCCAAGGTTGGCCTGGTTGTCATGTGGAACGGAGAAGATGCCGTCATGGTAAGCTTTTATGAGAATCAAAACGTTACTTAGAAGAATGCATACAGAAGTCTATTTATTTATTCGCTTTGTAAGAATCAATAAGTTCACTGAAATGGACTGCTGTCATTAAACAGTGAACAGTGTAAAACGAACCAGTGCACATGGACAGATACCACGTGTGTGACTGTGTGAGAGTGAAGTCTTGTATCTCATCTCAACATCTGTGCTGCTGCCCGTGCCAACGGCATTTCTCTGAGTCTACCTTAGAAAATAGTTGACCCATCACTGTTTGCGTTAGGTGGAGCTGGACACGGAGTACACCAACCGTACCTGTGGTCTCTGTGGAGACTTCAATGGCCTTCCAGTCCACAATGAGTTTGTTCATAACGGTGAGCATTTATAACAATTATTAGCATCACGAGTCATGAGCATTATAACATGTATAGTCATTTATAACACACTTATAATCATTTATATTAATGTGTACACGTATTTATAATAGCTTATTCCTGTAAGGTTTTATGGTGTTAAGTATAATCAATATATTACAATAATAGTATAATTTATTACATGTTTAGTCACTTATAACGACTTTATATTAATATGTACAAGTATTTATAATAGCTTATTCCTGTAAGGTTTTATGGTGTTAAGTATAATCAATATATTCCAATAATATTATCATTTATTACATGTTTAGTCATTTATAACGACTTTCTAAGCATGTATCTAAATATTTATAATGATTTATTTAGTTGTTATTATTACCATGCTATTTATTAATATATTCTAAGTGACTGTTTTATATTCTTACATCAAGTAACATCATTGTAATTTCACACATGTTGTAAGTTCATTAATATACATGTATACACATTTATATGCGTTTCTAATCACTTATTGATGAAGGATGACATCGTTTTATTTCCGTGCAGGTCGTAAAGTGAGCCCCATTGAGTTTGGAAACAGACAGAAGGTCCACAGGCCCAACGAGGACTGTGAAGACCCCTATGAAGAGGAAGAGGAAGATGAACCTGCAGACGTTCAGCCTAAAGAGGACACGTGCAAGGAGTTTGTAAGTTCTACCTCCAGTCTGTTCAGCCTGACAAGTAGACTACAGTATTTCACTTCCCTTCATTCTATTGATGTATTTGACTGCCATATGGAACCAATTAAGTTCAGATCTGGCATAATATTATTTGTATTGCAACTAAACTCGGAACATCTTCCTCGTCCTCTCCTCCTCCTCCTCTCCCAATCCTTCTCTCCCTCCCTCTCCTCCCTCCACCTCCTCCTCCTCACCTTCCTCCTCCCCATCCTCATCCTCTCCTCCTCCTCCACCTCTACCTCCTCCTGCTCCCCCTCCTCTCCCACTCCTTCTCTCCCTCCACTTCCTCCTCTTCTCCCGCCGCCATCTCCTCCTTCTCTCCCTCCTCCTCCACCTCTACCTCCTCCTCCTCCTCCTCCTCTCCCACTCCTCCTCTCCCTCCTCCACCACCTCCTCCTCTCCCTCCTCATTCACCTATACCTTCTCCTCATCCTCTCCTCCTCCTCCACCTCTACCTCCTCCTGCTCCCCCTCCTCTCCCACTCCTTCTCTCCCTCCACTTCCTCCTCTTCTCCCGCCACCATCTCCTCCTTCTCTCCCTCCTCCTCCACCTCTACCTCCTCCTCCTCCTCCTCTCCCACTCCTCCTCTCCCTCCTCCACCACCTCCTCCTCTCCCTCCTCCTCCTCCTCTCCCTCCTCCTCCACCTCTTCCTCCTCTTCCTCCTCCTTCCTCCTCAGCATGCCCAGTGTGACCAGCTCCTGCGCTCGCCGTTGTGGAGCTCCTGTGGTGCGGTCTTGAACCCTGAGCCCTACATCCAGGCCTGTGTCCAGGACCTGTGTGGCTGCAGCAACACTTCTGATAGCTTCTGTGTCTGCAGCACCCTGGCAGAGTACTCCAGACAGTGCTCCCACGCCGGGGGACAGCCACCCCACTGGAGAACAACAGCCTTCTGTGGTAATGGGACATCTCAATAACTGTCTGGGTGTTCAGGAAAACATTTACTGGATGACAGTTGTAGATCAAAAAGTCACATGCAAAAAATAACTCTTTATTGTCCATAGTCAGCTTCAGATGACACAAATGTCTTCAAAAAATACATAAATATACATATATACATATTTACATATAATAATGAAATGTACTATAATTTATTTCCTTTGTTTTCTTAGACAAGCAGTGTCCGTTCAACATGGTCTATCTGGAGAGTGGCTCTCCCTGCATGGATACCTGTACCCACTCAGACACCAGCTCACTGTGTGAAGAACACCTGATGGACGGCTGCTTCTGCCCTCACGGTCAGCCTTTAACCAGATCACACCGCAATGTATCAGTATAACAGTGATGGTAGAGATCTAGAACACACCTCAATGTATCAGTATAACAGTGATGGTAGAGATCTAGAACACACCTCAATGTATCAGTATAACAGTGATGATAGAGATCTAGAACACACCTCAATGTATCAGTATAACAGTGATGGTAGAGATCTAGAACACACCTCAATGTATCAGTATAACAGTGATGACAGAGATCTAGAACACACCTCAATGTATCAGTATAACAGTGATGACAGAGATCTAGAACACACCTCAATGTATCAGTATAACAGTGATGATAGAGATCTAGAACACACCTCAATGTATCAGTATAACAGTGATGACAGAGATCTAGAACACACCTCAATGTATCAGTATAACAGTGATGATAGAGAACGAAAACACACCTCAATGTATCAGTATAACAGTGATGACAGAGATCTAGAACACAGGTTCATGACACGTTGTCTGTCTTCACCACTCTGTAGGGACTGTGGTGATGTTAGTAACATGTTGTCTGTTTTCACCACTCTGTAGGGACTGTGGTGATGTTAGTAACATGTTGTCTGTTTTCACCACTCTGTAGGGACTGTGTTAGTAACACGTTGTCTGTTTTCACCACTCTGTAGGGACTGTGTTAGTATCACGTTGTCTGTTTTCACCACTCTGTAGGGACTGTGGTGATGTTAGTAACACGTTGTCTGTTTTCACCACTCTGTAGGGACTGTGTTAGTAACACGTTGTCTGTTTTCACCACTCTGTAGGGACTGTGTTAGTAACACGTTGTCTGTTTTCACCACTCTGTAGGGACTGTGTTAGTAACACGTTGTCTGTTTTCACCACTCTGTAGGGACTGTGTTAGTAACACGTTGTCTGTCGTCACCACTCTGTAGGGACTGTGTTAGTAACACGTTGTCTGTCTTCACCACTCTGTAGGGACTGTGTTAGTAACACGTTGTCTGTTTTCCCCACTCTGTAGGGACTGTGGTGATGTTAGTAACACGTTGTCTGTTTTCACCACTCTGTAGGGACTGTGTTAGTAACACGTTGTCTGTTTTCACCACTCTGTAGGGACTGTGGTGATGTTAGTAACACGTTGTCTGTTTTCACCACTCTGTAGGGACTGTGTTAGTAACACGTTGTCTGTTTTCACCACTCTGTAGGGACTGTGGTGATGTTAGTAACACGTTGTCTGTTTACACCACTCTGTAGGGACTGTGGTGATGTTAGTATCACGTTGTCTGTTTTCACCACTCTGTAGGGACTGTGTTAGTAACATGTTGTCTGTTTTCACCACTCTGTAGGGACTGTGTTAGTAACACGTTGTCTGTTTTCACCACTCTGTAGGGACTGTGTTAGTAACACGTTGTCTGTTTTCACCACTCTGTAGGGACTGTGGTGATGTTAGTAACACGTTGTCTGTTTTCACCACTCTGTAGGGACTGTGTTAGTAACACGTTGTCTGTCTTCACCACTCTGTAGGGACTGTGGTGATGTTAGTAACACGTTGTCTGTTTTCCCCACTCTGTAGGGACTGTGTTAGTAACACGTTGTCTGTTTTCACCACTCTGTAGGGACTGTGGTGATGTTAGTAACACGTTGTCTGTTTTCACCACTCTGTAGGGACTGTGTTAGTATCACGCTGTCTGTTTTCACCACTCTGTAGGGACTGTGGTGATGTTAGTAACACGTTGTCTGTTTTCACCACTCTGTAGGGACTGTGTTAGTAACACGTTGTCTGTTTTCACCACTCTGTAGGGACTGTGGTGATGTTAGTAACACGTTGTCTGTTTTCACCACTCTGTAGGGACTGTGTTAGTAACATGTTGTCTGTTTTCACCACTCTGTAGGGACTGTGTTAGTATCACGTTGTCTGTTTTCACCACTCTGTAGGGACTGTGTTAGTAACATGTTGTCTGTTTTCACCACTCTGTAGGGACTGTGGTGATGTTAGTATCACGTTGTCTGTTTTCACCACTCTGTAGGGACTGTGTTAGTAACACGTTGTCTGTTTTCACCACTCTGTAGGGACTGTGGTGATGTTAGTATCACGTTGTCTGTTTTCACCACTCTGTAGGGACTGTGGTGATGTTAGTAACACGTTGTCTGTTTTCACCACTCTGTAGGGACTGTGGTGATGTTAGTAACACGTTGTCTGTTTTCACCACTCTGTAGGGACTGTGTTAGTAACACGTTGTCTGTTTTCACCACTCTGTAGGGACTGTGGTGATGTTAGTAACATGTTGTCTGTTTTCACCACTCTGTAGGGACTGTGTTAGTATCACGTTGTCTGTTTTCACCACTCTGTAGGGACTGTGTTAGTATCACGTTGTCTGTTTTCACCACTCTGTAGGGACTGTGGTGATGTTAGTATCACGTTGTCTGTTTTCACCACTCTGTAGGGACTGTGTTAGTAACACGTTGTCTGTTTTCACCACTCTGTAGGGACTGTGGTGATGTTAGTAACATGTTGTCTGTTTTCACCACTCTGTAGGGACTGTGTTAGTATCACGTTGTCTGTTTTCACCACTCTGTAGGGACTGTGGTGATGTTAGTAACATGTTGTCTGTTTTCACCACTCTGTAGGGACTGTGTTAGTAACACGTTGTCTGTTTTCACCACTCTGTAGGGACTGTGTTAGTAACACGTTGTCTGTTTTCACCACTCTGTAGGGACTGTGGTGATGTTAGTATCACGTTGTCTGTTTTCACCACTCTGTAGGGACTGTGTTAGTATCACGTTGTCTGTTTTCACCACTCTGTAGGGACTGTGGTGATGTTAGTAACATGTTGTCTGTTTTCACCACTCTGTAGGGACTGTGTTAGTAACACGTTGTCTGTCTTCACCACTCTGTAGGGACTGTGGTGATGTTAGTAACACGTTGTCTGTTTTCCCCACTCTGTAGGGACTGTGGTGATGTTAGTAACACGTTGTCTGTTTTCACCACTCTGTAGGGACTGTGTTAGTAACACGTTGTCTGTTTTCACCACTCTGTAGGGACTGTGGTGATGTTAGTAACACGTTGTCTGTTTTCACCACTCTGTAGGGACTGTGTTAGTAACATGTTGTCTGTTTTCACCACTCTGTAGGGACTGTGTTAGTATCACGTTGTCTGTTTTCACCACTCTGTAGGGACTGTGTTAGTAACATGTTGTCTGTTTTCACCACTCTGTAGGGACTGTGGTGATGTTAGTATCACGTTGTCTGTTTTCACCACTCTGTAGGGACTGTGTTAGTAACACGTTGTCTGTTTTCACCACTCTGTAGGGACTGTGGTGATGTTAGTATCACGTTGTCTGTTTTCACCACTCTGTAGGGACTGTGGTGATGTTAGTAACACGTTGTCTGTTTTCACCACTCTGTAGGGACTGTGGTGATGTTAGTAACACGTTGTCTGTTTTCACCACTCTGTAGGGACTGTGTTAGTAACACGTTGTCTGTTTTCACCACTCTGTAGGGACTGTGGTGATGTTAGTAACATGTTGTCTGTTTTCACCACTCTGTAGGGACTGTGTTAGTATCACGTTGTCTGTTTTCACCACTCTGTAGGGACTGTGTTAGTATCACGTTGTCTGTTTTCACCACTCTGTAGGGACTGTGGTGATGTTAGTATCACGTTGTCTGTTTTCACCACTCTGTAGGGACTGTGTTAGTAACACGTTGTCTGTTTTCACCACTCTGTAGGGACTGTGGTGATGTTAGTAACATGTTGTCTGTTTTCACCACTCTGTAGGGACTGTGTTAGTATCACGTTGTCTGTTTTCACCACTCTGTAGGGACTGTGGTGATGTTAGTAACATGTTGTCTGTTTTCACCACTCTGTAGGGACTGTGTTAGTAACACGTTGTCTGTTTTCACCACTCTGTAGGGACTGTGTTAGTAACACGTTGTCTGTTTTCACCACTCTGTAGGGACTGTGGTGATGTTAGTATCACGTTGTCTGTTTTCACCACTCTGTAGGGACTGTGTTAGTATCACGTTGTCTGTTTTCACCACTCTGTAGGGACTGTGGTGATGTTAGTAACATGTTGTCTGTTTTCACCACTCTGTAGGGACTGTGTTAGTAACACGTTGTCTGTTTTCACCACTCTGTAGGGACTGTGTTAGTATCACGTTGTCTGTTTTCACCACTCTGTAGGGACTGTGTTAGTATCACGTTGTCTGTTTTCACCACTCTGTAGGGACTGTGGTGATGTTAGTATCACGTTGTCTGTTTTCACCACTCTGTAGGGACTGTGTTAGTAACATGTTGTCTGTTTTCACCACTCTGTAGGGACTGTGTTAGTATCACGTTGTCTGTTTTCACCACTCTGTAGGGACTGTGTTAGTATCACGTTGTCTGTTTTCACCACTCTGTAGGGACTGTGTTAGTATCACGCTGTCTGTTTTCACCACTCTGTAGGGACTGTGGTGATGTTAGTAACATGTTGTCTGTTTTCACCACTCTGTAGGGACTGTGTTAGTATCACGTTGTCTGTTTTCACCACTCTGTAGGGACTGTGGTGATGTTAGTAACATGTTGTCTGTTTTCACCACTCTGTAGGGACTGTGGTGATGTTAGTAACATGTTGTCTGTTTTCACCACTCTGTAGGGACTGTGTTAGTATCACGCTGTCTGTTTTCACCACTCTGTAGGGACTGTGTTAGTATCACGCTGTCTGTTTTCACCACTCTGTAGGGACTGTGGTGATGTTAGTAACATGTTGTCTGTTTTCACCACTCTGTAGGGACTGTGTTAGTATCACGCTGTCTGTTTTCACCACTCTGTAGGGACTGTGGTGATGTTAGTAACACGTTGTCTGTTTTCACCACTCTGTAGGGACTGTGTTAGTATCACGCTGTCTGTTTTCACCACTCTGTAGGGACTGTGTTAGTATCACGCTGTCTGTTTTCACCACTCTGTAGGGACTGTGGTGATGTTAGTAACATGTTGTCTGTTTTCACCACTCTGTAGGGACTGTGTTAGTATCATGCTGTCTGTTTTCACCACTCTGTAGGGACTGTGTTAGTATCACGCTGTCTGTTTTCACCACTCTGTAGGGACTGTGGTGATGTTAGTAACATGTTGTCTGTTTTCACCACTCTGTAGGGACTGTGTTAGTATCACGCTGTCTGTTTTCACCACTCTGTAGGGACTGTGGTGATGTTAGTAACACGTTGTCTGTTTTCACCACTCTGTAGGGACTGTGGTGATGTTAGTATCACGCTGTCTGTTTTCACCACTCTGTAGGGACTGTGTTAGTATCACGTTGTCTGTTTTCACCACTCTGTAGGGACTGTGGTGATGTTAGTAACACGTTGTCTGTTTTCACCACTCTGTAGGGACTGTGGTGATGTTAGTAACACGTTGTCTGTTTTCACCACTCTGTAGGGACTGTGTTAGTATCACGTTGTCTGTTTTCACCACTCTGTAGGGACTGTGTTAGTATCACGTTGTCTGTTTTCACCACTCTGTAGGGACTGTGTTAGTATCACGTTGTCTGTTTTCACCACTCTGTAGGGACTGTGTTAGTAACACGTTGTCTGTTTTCACCACTCTGTAGGGACTGTGGTGATGTTAGTAACACGTTGTCTGTTTTCACCACTCTGTAGGGACTGTGGTGATGTTAGTATCACGTTGTCTGTTTTCACCACTCTGTAGGGACTGTGTTAGTATCACGTTGTCTGTTTTCACCACTCTGTAGGGACTGTGTTAGTATCACGCTGTCTGTTTTCACCACTCTGTAGGGACTGTGGTGATGTAAGTAACATGTTGTCTGTTTTCACCACTCTGTAGGGACTGTGTTAGTATCACGTTGTCTGTTTTCACCACTCTGTAGGGACTGTGTTAGTATCACGTTGTCTGTTTTCACCACTCTGTAGGGACTGTGTTAGTATCACGTTGTCTGTTTTCACCACTCTGTAGGGACTGTGTTAGTATCACGTTGTCTGTTTTCACCACTCTGTAGGGACTGTGTTAGTATCACGTTGTTTGTTTTCACCACTCTGTAGGGACTGTGTTAGTAACACGTTGTCTGTTTTCACCACTCTGTAGGGACTGTGTTAGTAACACGTTGTCTGTTTTCACCACTCTGTAGGGACTGTGTTAGTAACACGTTGTCTGTTTTCACCACTCTGTAGGGACTGTGGTGATGTTAGTAACATGTTGTCTGTTTTCACCACTCTGTAGGGACTGTGTTAGTATCACGTTGTCTGTTTTCACCACTCTGTAGGGACTGTGTTAGTATCACGTTGTCTGTTTTCACCACTCTGTAGGGACTGTGTTAGTATCACGTTGTCTGTTTTCACCACTCTGTAGGGACTGTGTTAGTATCACGCTGTCTGTTTTCACCACTCTGTAGGGACTGTGGTGATGTTAGTAACACGTTGTCTGTTTTCACCACTCTGTAGGGACTGTGTTAGTAACATGTTGTCTGTTTTCACCACTCTGTAGGGACTGTGTTAGTATCACGTTGTCTGTTTTCACCACTCTGTAGGGACTGTGTTAGTATCACGTTGTCTGTTTTCACCACTCTGTAGGGACTGTGTTAGTATCACGTTGTCTGTTTTCACCACTCTGTAGGGACTGTGTTAGTATCACGTTGTCTGTTGTCACCACTCTGTAGGGACTGTGGTGATGTTAGTATCACGTTGTCTGTTTTCACCACTCTGTAGGGACTGTGTTTGATGACATCTCAAAGAGGGGGTGTGTCACTCAGGACCAGTGTCAGTGCAAACACGACAAAGTTTACAACTCTGGAGAAGTATTCAGACAGGACCGTGAGGAATGGTGAGTCAAAGGTTTAGACTTCAAGTGCTCAATGTAAAGCACTGAACTGTTAACATAACAAGTTACATTAAGACAGAAGTCGTAACAGAGGGTTCGGGTACTTGGTTTATCCTGTAAATGACTTCATGTGTTCTGTGTCTGTGATTCAGTGTCTGTCCCCATGATCCTTGGTCCTGTAAATGACTTCATAATTTGTCCTGTGTCTGTGATTCAGTGTCTGTCATCATGGTCAGTGGTCCTGTAAATGACTTCATCATGTGTCTGTGTCTGTGTTCTGTGTCTGTCTGTGATTCAGTGTCTGTCATCATGGTCAGTGGTCCTGTAAAAGTCTACCCAGCCCTGCTACATGTGCCGTTGAGGAGGGTTCACACGTGACAACCTTCGATGGGAAAGCGTTCACCTTCCATGGGGACTGTTACTACCCCTTAGCCAAGGTGGAAAGCAAGGTAACTGACAATTACACTATACTTTTCTGAAGAGACAATCTAGATGAGAAGTGGATTACATTTCATATGTCACAATGTTTTCTCATCATTTTTTTGTTTGTTTTTTCCTTCTCTGTTTCAGGATGAAGCCAGTCCAAAGTTCACTGTACTGGTCCAGCTGGTTCCCTGTATAAGACAGAAGTTTGACACTTGCCTCAAGAGTGTTGTGGTCTTGCTAAACAATGATAGAAACAACGTGAGTATTGCCTTCATTAAAAGACGGAGACTTGACATATACTGTACACTTGAACATATACATGTTGTATTTTATACACTATCTCTGTGTATTTACAGTCAGGTCCAAATTAAAAGGCATCCTTGATAAAGATGAGCAAGAAAGACTATTAAATGAAGCTCTTTGGCCACACACCAATGGTGGGTTTGGTGTCAAAAAGGAGGATCATATGCAAAACAGAGCCTGATTCCTGCTGTATAAAATGGTGGTGGATCTTTGATGTTAATGGGGCTGTTGTGCTTCCACTGGTCTGTATGGGAGGAATGGTCTAAGATACTTCCCAATGTGTTCTCCAATCTCCTAAAACCTTGTAGAGAAAGGCTCAGTGTTGTTATCCTCGCAGGGTGAGGTATTGAAAAATAATGAAAACAGAGGTGCCAATCATTTTGGATCTGACGATAAGTACTTACATGTAAGTGAAATGTATATACTGCACAGCTAGTCTTGTGTTGAATAGGATTAGTTGATCATGGCTGTTGTTTTCTTTTCCAGGCTTTGGTGATTACCGCCGATGGGAAAGTCAGCCACAATGCACAGATCACTCTGCCTTACAGCACAGGTGGGACATGGAATAATGAACACTAAGGCCTGAGGGGGTGTGATATATGGCCAATATACCATGGCTAATGGCTGTTCTTGGGCATGACACAACTTCCCTTACCAATGGTACATTGGCCATATACTACAATCCCCCAAGGTGCCTTACTGCTGTTATAAACTGGTTGACAACATAATTAGAGCAGTAAAACTAAATGGTTTGTCACCTCGTCCGATATACCACATCTGTCAGCCAATCAGCATTGAGGGCTAGAACCCCTCAGTTTATAATAAAGATTATGCACACTTTTCTAAGTTATGAAAGTGCAACCAGTAACATGTAATGAAACATAGAATGAAACATTAGCCTGTATAGATATCAACTGCATAATTCTATTTATTATTACACGCTACTTCCAAAGCTATTGACACAGTAATAAGTACAGTAATGTTTAGTGTGATTAAATTATTATTTTTTAAACAAAAAATAAATCATATTTAATTGAATTATTATTACCCCAAAACCCCCCTTTCTGTTCCCAGCTGACATTAGTGTACAGTGTCTATATTAGGACAACGTCAGTCTCAGCAGGAGCTCTTTCAGTCTTGTTCTAAGCTGACATTAGTGTACAGTGTCTATATTAGGACAACGTCAGTCTCAGCAGGAGCTCTTTCAGTCTTGTTCCCAGCTGTCATTAGTCTATTTGTTTTTCTTCCCATAGCTGACATCAGTGTGTTCAAGCCATCGTCCTTCCACATGATGCTCCAGACCAGCTTTGGGCTGCAGGTTCAGATCCAGCTGGTCCCTATCATGCAGGTCTATGTCACCCTGGACGAGAGCTACAAGACCAAGACACAAGGTAACCTCTAGCGTCGAGCAATCCCGTATCCGGGAGCGTAATCATAGCCTCAAGCTCATTACCATAACGCAACGTTAACTATTCATGAAAATCGCAAATGAAATGAAATAAATATATTGGCTCACAAGCTTAGCCTTTTGTTAACAACACTGTCATCTCAGATTTTCTAAATATGCTTTTCAACCATAGCTACACAAGCATTTGTGTAAGAGTATTGATAGCTAGCATAGCAATAAGCCTAGCATTCAGCAGGCAACATTTTCACAAAAACAAGAAAAGCATTCAAATAAAATCATTTACCTTTGAAGAACTTCGGATGTTTTCAATGAGGAGACTCTCAGTTAGATAGCAAATGTTCAGTTTTTCCAAAAATATTATTTGTGTAGGAGAAATCGCTCCGTTTTGTTCATCACGTTTGGCTAAGAAAAAAAAACGAAAATTTAGTCATTACAACGCCAAACTTTTTTCAAAATTAACTCCATAATATCGACAGAAACATGGCAAACGTTGTTTAGAATCAATCCTCAAGGTGTTTTTAACATATCTATTCGATGATAAGTCATTCGTGGCAGTTGGGTTTCTCTGAAAAAAAGGAAAAATACACGCAGGTGGAGATTACGCAATAATTGCAACGGAGGACACCAAGCGAGCACCTGGTAAATGTAGTCTCTTATGGTCAATCTTCCAATGATAGGCCTACAAATACGCCACAATGCTGCAGACACCTTGGGGAAACGACAGAAAGTGTAAGCTCATTCCTGGCGCATTCACAGCCATATAAGGAGACATTGGAAAACAGCGCCTTCAAAATCTGGGGCATTTCCGGTTTGAAATGTCATCTTGGTTTCGCCTATAGCATCAGTTCTGTGGCACTCACAGATAATATCTTTGCAGATTTGGAAACGTCAGAGTGTTTTCTGCTGTCAATTATATGCATAGTCGAGCATCTTTTCATGACAAAATATCGCGCTTAAAACGGGAACGTATTTTTATCCAAAAATTAAAAGAGCGCCCCCTATATCAAAGAAGTTAACTCCCAAGTTGTAGGCATATAGCTCTGAAGGTGAGCAGATATCAGTTATATACAGAGTTTAAATTCTACTTTATGCAAATGTAATAAACATTGGTAATCTTAATCACCAGGGCTCATTAAACTAGTAAAAACAGCAAGAAAGTACAAAAATGTTGTTGATTTCTGTTTGGTGAAGGTTCATATGGTGTTGATTTCTGTTCGGTGTAGGTTTATATGGTGTTAATTTCTGTTTTGTGTAGTTTCATATGGTGTTGATTACTGTTTGGTGAAAGTTTATATGGTGTTGATTTCTGTTTGGTGTAGGTTTATATGGTGTTGATTTCTGTTTGGTGAAAGTTTATATGGTGTTGATTTCTGTTCGGTGTAGGTTTATATGATGTTGATTTCTGTTTCGTGAAAGTTTATATGGTGTTGATTTCTGTTTGGTGTAGGTTTATATGGTGTTGATTTCTGTTTCTATTTCTTCTAGGTCTGTGTGGGAACTTCAACAAGGTTCTGTCTGATGACATGAAGACCCCCCAGGGTATGGTGGAGGGAACAGCCTCTTCATTTGGGAACTCCTGGAAGGCTAATCCTACCTGCAGAGACAGAGAGGAGAGGCTGGACGACCCCTGCTCCCTCAGCGTGGAGAATGGTAAGCCCTCTTCACTAACTCTTTAATTGAAGGTTAACCCTTACATAACTCAATGAAAAGCAGAACATAAGCATTTCATAAAAGTTTATGTCAACAACCGCAGTATCATGTCGTTGGATTCAAATCGATGCAGGAAGCAGCAGTTCATACTGTATCAGACATATTTGAACTCTTACCACGTTCTGTTTACTCAGAGAACTATGCTAAACATTGGTGCTCCATGCTAAGAAGTTCTGACAGCACTTTTGCCAAGTGCCATGCCATGGTGGACCCCGAGCTTTACTACAAGGTAATACATTATCTATAACTGTAACTGTTACATTTCATTGAGTTACATCTGGTTTGGAATGCTCACAATTATACTGTTTGTAATACTGTTTGTCATGCGAAAGCTCTGGCCAATGAGATTTGTTTTATATTTATTACGTATGGAACATTTACTTAAACTTGATATTTTCTGCAGCGATGCACGTACGCTAGCTGCAACTGTGAGAAGAGTGAAGACTGCCTGTGTGCCGTCTTCTCCTCCTATGTGCGAGACTGTGCTACCAAGGGAGTGGTCCTGTCGGGCTGGAGAGAGAACGTGTGTGGTAAGTGATTTACACTTCTCATATTTATGTCTTGTCGTATATTGGTGAAAGGAGATGACAGTATAGGCCTCTCCTGACTACTAATGAAATGTTCACTGATATTCTCATTAGAATATATGCATTCTGCAAATGGTTCTAATGCCATCGCTAAAAGTATGAGAGACAGGGGACAACCTTGGCGGATTCCACTGCCATTGCAAAAAGTAGGGGAGACATGGGGTAACCCTGACAAATTCCCCTTGCGATGCCCGGTCAAACGGTTGTGGATGTTTGTAAAAGTTTTTATTTTATTGTGATGTCAACTTTTACCTGTTACGGCGGGGGCTTCCGCTAGCGGAACGTTTCGACAACATCCAGTGAAATTGCAGAGCGCGAAATTCAAAAGAAATTATTAGAAATATTTAACTTTGATACAATCACAAGGTAATACACCAAATTAAAGTTTAACTTCTTGTTAATCCAGCCACTGTGTCAGATTTCAAAAAGGCTTTACGGCGAAAGCAAACCATGCTATTATCTGAGGACAGCACCCCATCAAACAAACACATGACAGTCACATTTCAACCCGCCAGGCGCGAAACTCAGAAATAACAATATTATTCATGCCTTACCTTTGAAGATCTTCTTCTGTTGGTACTCCAATATGTCCCATAAACATCACAAATTGTCATTTTTGTCCCTGTCATTGTCAGTTATTTCTCCAAAATGTCCATTTATTTTGCGCGTTTGATTCAGAAAAACACCAGTTCCAACTCGCCCAATATGACTGCACATTATCGAATAAGTTACCTGTAATCCTGGTCCAAACATTTCAAACAACTTTCCCAATACAACTTTAGGTACTTTATACTGTAAAAAATGTATCAAATTTAAGACGGAATAAACCGTTTTCAATAGCGGATAAAAATGCAATTGGAGCGAGCGCCAGGTCGCGCTCCCCAAACACAACTGTATACCAGACTCGACCCTCGTTCTGAACAGCCATACTTCTTCATTACTCAAAATAAAACATCAACCAATTTCTAAAGATTGTTGACATCTAGTGGAAGCCATTGGAACTGCAACCAGATCCCTCAGAAATGTAGATTCCCATAGAAATCCAATTGAAAACATGGTCACCTCAACAACAACAAAAATCCTGGATGGTTTGTCCTCTGGGTTTTGCCTGCCAAATAAGTTCTGTTATACTCAAAGATGTAATTTTAACAGTTTTAGAAACTTTAGAGTGTTTTCTATCCGAAACCAATTATATGCATATCCTAGCTTCTGGGCCTGGGTAGCAAGCAGTTTAATTTGGGCACTCTTTTCATCCTGACGTGAAAATACCGCCCCCTATCCCAAACAGGTTAACAACACTTACTTACTTAATCCTCTTCCTTCCTGAAGTAAAAAATAACCTTTAGTAAAGTTTTCCAACACTGCCAATCTTAACTTTATCCAACACTTTCCATATTTCCCTACAAACAGACAAATACATTGGTAACTGCCCAGTGTCTCAGACCTACTCTGACCAGCTCCAGAGATGTCAGCTGACCTGTAGCTCCCTGGCCAGCAAAAGCCAGGGTTGTACCAATGACTTCCTCCCCGTGGATGGTTGTTCTTGCCCAGACGGACTCTACATGGATGACAGGGGCACCTGTGTACCCATGGACAAATGCCCCTGCTTCCACAACGGGGTCCACATCAAGCCTGGGAAGTCCATCAACATTCAGGAGGAACACTGGTAAGAGACTGTTTCCATCTAATAAAGTGTCTAGCTACCTATTTAAGTGACTGCTTACCTACCTACCTACCTACCTACCCATCTACTTATTTACCTAATTTACCTGCCTACCAAAGCAGCAAATTTGTCATATTACCTGCTAGTATAAAAAGTACACAGTCCTGCAATGTTACTCCAATATTAAAATATCTCTTGACATCATGTGTGTTCTTCTAGTGTCTGCAACAATGGGAAGCTTCACTGCCGTTCGTGGAAGATGCGTTCAGAGAGTAGTAAGTAGCCTTTCTGTGTCCCCTTGCTATTCATATCCCATTAATCCTCTGATGTATACAGTATTGTACCTAGACTTGGGTTCAAATACTATATGAGAGATCATGTCAATTACTTGAGTCCAGGACTAGGCTTAAATCTGTTTTAAACCGGCACTGGAAGTATTTGAAAGATAGTATTTGAACCCAGATCTAATTTGACAACTTATTGTGTAATAATAATGAAACTGCTTCTGTTACAGCCTGCCAGTCGCCAAAGGTGTTCTTGAACTGCTCCAATGACCTGGGAGTACAGTGTACACGGAGCTGTAGGAACCCGGATTTCATGGACTGTGTGAGTTGACTTGTTGACTTCCACTAGTACCTGACCCAAGGGTTGACTTCTTTATTTAATTCCCGTCTCTCTCCTTGACCACAGTTCGCCGCAGAGTGTGAGTCTGGGTGCAAGTGTCCCACGAGTCTGTGGGAGGATGGGAAAGGCATGTGTGTGAATAAACATGAATGCCCATGCAGCCATGACGGATTCCTCTACGCCCCAGGAAAACAGATCCCAAACGGATGTAACACTTGGTGAGTTATTGAGGTTTTATGGTTATACGTTACTTTCTGATCAAAAACGATACAATGTGAGGTTATGCGGTATGATATGACGTTAAATGATACAATACCATATAAAAAGGAATGGAGATGAAAATGAAATGGAATGAGATTTCATGACACGAGATGAGGGCTTCCTTCATCCTCTCTAGCTAATGTGATCAGGATTTGAAGAGGATTTTTGACTTAGTGTCTCTCATACTGTACACATGTAGCACCTGTAAGAGTGGGAAATGGAAGTGCACAGATAAGAAGTGCCCAGGAACCTGTACCATCTACGGCAGTGGCCATTACAAAACCTTTGATGAGCGCACGTATGGCTTCCAAGGAAAATGTGGCTATGTGGCTGTCCAGGTAATTAATGCTTATCAGGACATTTCAATACAATGCAATACATTTCAATTCAATTGTGATGTGTTTTTATACAAAGAAATATGTTTGTATAATAGTACTGCTACTGTCTTCTATATTACCAACTAATCATTTAAATTGGAAAAGTCTCATTTGGTTTCTAAAGTACTCTCTCCCTCTGTCTCTCTTTAAGAACAAATGTGGGAACCGGCCTGTCCAGGACAAATTCATGGTGATCACAGAGAACATACCGTGTGGAACCACAGGCACCACTTGCTCCAAGTCTGTCAGGGTTCAACTGGGGGTAAGACTGGACAAATGATACACTCCAACAGGCGGCTGGTGGCACCTTCAATGGGAAGGATGGGCTCATAGTAATGGCTGGAACGGAATGAATTGAATGGCATCAAATGCATGACTGGTTTTGACGTGTTTGATACCATTTCATTTACTCCACTCCAGGCTTTATATTGAGCCATTCTCCTCTCTATACCCGTTGGATCATAATGAGAGATCCTTTGACATTCATACATACAAACAATACATCATTTAGCATTATTTAGCAAATGCTCTTATTCAGAGCGACTTATTCAGAGAGACAGTACAATTAGTGAATTCAACTAAAGTAGGTCAAATCACCATCACAATCATTGCAAGTAAAACTTTCTTCCAAATAGCCACTAACTGCAAAAATCAGTACGACATTCAAGCCATTTTTTTTCTTCATATAAAGCTTTATAAAGTGTATTGTCTGTCAAATTCCGGTAACTTTCCCCAAATTCCCTGTTTTTCCAGAAATCGTAATTACAAATTTTCGGAAATTACAAGGGAATAAGGAGGCAATCCTTGAATCCTCCAACAAGGATTTCTGGAAAAACTGGGATTTTGGGGAAAAAACATTTCAGCCCTAATTGTCTGTGAACAGGAAGTGATAAATCCTTATCTTTACAGAGAAAAGAGCTGAAACTATCAAAGGGGACCCATGAAGTGGTGGACCTAGGAGTGGGCTCTCAGATCCAGTACCGAGTGAGAACCGTCGGTCTGTACCTGATTGTTGAGTCAGACATCGGGATCGCAGTGCTGTGGGACCGCAAAACTACCGTCCGCATCGTCCTGGAGCCACAGCATAGTGTAAGTTTAGTGTTGAAGGGTTAACACATAGAGAGCCTGTGATGAAATAGATGAACAAGACATCAGACATCAGAGTGCATTTTGTATTGCTAACAGCATAGTGTAAGGTTTCACATAGAGAGCCTGTGATGTAATAGATGAACAAGACATCAGACATCAGAGTGCATTTTGTATTGCTAACAGTGATTGATTTGGTACAGTTCCACTGTGTTTGCCTTATCGTTTCTATGTGTCTATAGGGAGCAGTGTGCGGCCTGTGTGGGAACTATAATGGAGAAGGCAGAGATGACTTCACCACACAAGGTCAGATGATAGTCAGCAGCCCTGTGGAGTTTGCTAACAGCTGGAAAGTGTCAAGCACTTGTCCCGACGCAGAAAGCAACGTGGACCCATGTGGAGCCAGACCCAACCGTCACAACTGGGCTAAGATGCAGTGCAGCATCATCACAGGAAAGACTTTCCAACTGTGTCACAAGAAGGTACAGTGCTGAAACGGATTGCTATGTATAAACCGTACAACTAGAAACCAGGTGAAAGGTTCAGACAGAACACTGATAGGATGGTGGACAGTCAAACTTCTGAACCAAAAAATACACCCAAATCGTTTTAAACATTGACTTTCTTGTCATCCTCGATGATTTTATTCATGAACATGTCTGTTGTTAAATGTGTTTTGAATAATTCTCTAAGAAACCAAAAAAATGATAATACAGTATTAGTGCATCATGTGTGTTCTCTCTGTATGTGTTTTACAGGTAGACCCTAGTCTGTACTTTGAGAACTGTGTGAAAGACTCCTGTGCCTGTGATACTGGCGGAGACTGTGAGTGTTTCTGTACAGCTGTAGCAGCCTACGCCCAGGCCTGCACCGAAGCTGGAGTCTGTGTTGCATGGAGAACACCAGAAATTTGTCGTAAGTACAACACATTTTTTGGGGGGTTCATTATGCTTGTGTCCCAAAGGTCACACATTTCCACTGTTTGACTGTCAGGCTTGGCAATGATTTGGCATGTCTGGTGTAATTTGACTGATTAGAATTTACAATGCTAAGTAAATGAATATGCTGTTGAAAGAACCCAAACATGGTGACAATGTGAGGATGTGGATCTAAAGTATATTTTAGCTGGTTGGTTTAAATAGATATCTTAATGTGTAACATTACAGTGGATGATTTTGACCAGGGTACATAGGGTTCTGATAAAAAGTAATGCACTTCATATGGAATAGGGTGCCATTTGCTGAGGGCAATGTGTATTCAGTGTATGACCCTGTACGTCTTCCCTTTTGTAGCTGTGTTCTGTGACTACTACAACGATCCAGGTGAATGTGAATGGCATTACAGCCCTTGCCACACACCTTGCTTCAAGACCTGTCTGAATCTAAATGGGACCTGTGACAACCCTCTTCCCAATCTGGAAGGTGAGGCAGCATGCTATTTGATTTGATTGGCATCAGCCTGCATGTCAGTTCCATATGCACATGCCCTTCTTTGCAAAATATCAATTTGTTTTTCTTAACCTCAACTTCATTATATATAATAACTCAATCAAAACAACTAAATCACAATGTCTTCTTTTTAGGTTGTTACCCACAATGCCCTCCAGATAGGCCAATATTTGATGAAGAGACCGGGGAGTGTGTTGAGGAATGCCCAACAACAGGCCCATCAACAACAACCCCCCAGACAACCACACCAACACCACCAACAACACCGTGGACACCAACAACTACCACATTGACAACAGAACCTCCAACAACAACACCAATGCCACCAACAACAACACAAACACCACCAACAACCACACCACCACCAACAACAACAACACCAATGCCACCAACAACAACAACCACACCAAAGCCAACAACAACCACACCAATACCACCAACAACAACAACACCAATACCAACAACAACATCTCCAATACCACCAACAACAACAACACAAATACCAACAACAACCACACATACACCAACAACAACAACACCATTACCACCAACAACAACCACAACAATACCAACAACAACAACAATACCACCAACAACAACACCACCAACAACAACAACCACACCAATACCAACAACAACAACAACACCAATACCAACAACAACAACAACCACAACAATACCAACAACAACAACACCAACAACAACAACAACAACCACATCAATACCACAAACACCAACAACCACACCAATTCCACCAACAACAACCACACCAATACCACCAACAACTACCCCCCAGACACCAGAGCCAACAACTACTCCTTGTATTCCTACCTGTGAGTGGTCAGAATGGTATGATGAAGATGATGATAAAGATAAGAGTGACTGGGAAACGTATTGGAATATCACGCAGAGTGGAAAAGAAGTGTGTAAAGATCCACAGGATATTGAATGTGTAGCTACAGACTATCCAAATACAAGCTTAGAGGACTATGTAGCTTCGACAGGCCAAGTTGTGGAGTGCGATGTTGACTTCGGGTTAATATGTGAAGAAAATAAACAAACTCAGAGACCATTTAAGTGCTTTAACTATAAGATTAGAGTCCTCTGTTGCGTTGAATGTTTATCAACAACATCACCAAAACCAACAACAACACTAACACCAACAACAACACCACCAACAACAACAAAACTAATACCAACAACACCAATACCACCAACAACCACACCAACAACAACAACTCCAATTCCACCAACAACAACAACACCAAAACCACCAACACCATCAACAACACCAATTCCACCACCAACAACAACACCAACAACAACATCAACAACACCAACAACCACACCAATTCCACCACCAACAACAACACCAATACCACCAACAACACCAATAACAACACCAATACCACCAACAACAACACCACCAACAACAACAACAACAACAACACCATCAACAACAACAACACCAATACCAACAACAACAACACCAACAACAACACCAACAACCACACCAATACCACCAACAACAACCACACCAATTCCACCAACAACAACAACACCAATACCACCAACACCATCAACAACACCAATACCACCAACAACAACAACACCAATACCACCACCAACAACAACAACACCAACAACAACAACACCAATACCACCACCAACAACAACAACACCAACAACAACAACACCAACAATAACAACCACACCACCAACACCATCAACAACAACAACACCACCAACACCATCAACAACAACAATAACACCAACAACAACAACAACAACAACAATAACAACCACACCAATACCACCAACAACAACAACACCAATACCACCAACACCATCAACAACTTCAATACCAACAACAACAACAACACCAATACCACCAACAACAACACCAACAACAACACCACCAACAATAACCACACCAATACCACCAACAACAACCACACCAATACCACCAACAACAACAACACCAATACCACCAACAACAACCACACCAATACCACCAACACCATCAACAACACCAATACCAACAACAACAACAACACCAATACCACCAACAACAACACCAGCAACAACAACACCAACAACAACCACACCAATACCACCAACAACAACAACACCAATACAAACAACACCAATACCACCAACAACAACAACACCAATACCACCACCAACAACAACAACAACACCAATACCACCAACAACAACACCAATAGCAACATCAACAACACCACCACCAACAACAACAACACCACCAACACCATCAACAACAACATCAACACCACCAACACACTCAACAACAACAACAACCACACCAATACCACCAACAACAACAACACCAATACCACCACCAACATCAACAACACCAATACCAACAACAACAACAACACCAATACCACCAACAACAACACCAACAACAACAACAGCAACAACAACCACACCAATACCACCAACAACAACAACACCAATACCAACAACAACAACCACACCAAAACCAACAACAACAACATCAATACCACCAACAACAACCACCCAAACACCAACAACCACACCAATTCCACCAACAACAACCACACCAATACCACCAACAACTACCCCCCAGACACCAGAGCCAACAACTACTCCTTGTATTCCTACCTGTGAGTGGTCAGAATGGTATGATGAAGATGATGATAAAGATAAGAGTGACTGGGAAACGTATTGGAATATCACGCAGAGTGGAAAAGAAGTGTGTAAAGATCCACAGGATATTGAATGTGTAGCTACAGACTATCCAAATACAAGCTTAGAGGACTATGTAGCTTCGACAGGCCAAGTTGTGGAGTGCGATGTTGACTTCGGGTTAATATGTGAAGAAAATAAACAAACTCAGAGACCATTTAAGTGCTTTAACTATAAGATTAGAGTCCTCTGTTGCATTGAATGTTTATCAACAACATCACCAAAACCAACAACAACAATAACAGCAACATCACCACCAACAACTACCACACCAAAACCACCAACAACAACCACACCAATACAACCAACAACAACAACAGCAATACCAACAACAACAACAACAGCAATACCAACAACAACAACAACAACAACAACACCAACAACAACACCACCAACAACAACAAAACTAATACCAACAACAACAACAACACCAATACCACCAACAACCACACCAATAACAACAACTCCAATTCCACCAACAACAACAACACAAATACCACCAACAACCACACCAACAACACCAACAACAACAACTCCCATTCCGCCAACAACAACAACACCAATACCACCAACACCAACAACAACACCAATACCAACAACAACAACAACACCACCAACAACCACACCAATTCCACCAACAACAACAACACCAATACCACCAACACCATCAACAACACCAATACCACCAACAACAACAACACCAATACCACCAACAACAACAACAGCACCACCAACAACAACAACACCACCAACACCATCAACAACACCAACAACACCAACAACAACCACACCAATACCACCAACAACAACCACACCAATACCACCAACAACAACCACAACAATATCAACAACAACAACAGCAATACTACCAACAACAACACCAACACCACCACCAACAACAACACCAATACCATCAACAACAACACCTACAACAACAACAACACCAATACCACCAACATCCACACCAACAACAACAACTCCAATTCCACCAACAACAACAACACCAATACCACCAACAACCACACCAACAACACCAACAACAACAACTCCCATTCCGCCAACAACAACAACACCAATACCACCAACACCATCAACAACACCAATACCAACAACAACAACACCATCAACAACAACACCACCAACAACCACACCAATTCCACCAACAACAACAACACAAATACCACCAACACCATCAACAACACCAATACCACCAACAACAACCACACCAATACCACCAAAAACAACCACACCAATACCACCAACACCATCAACAACACCAAAACCAACAACAACACCAATACCACCATCAACAACACCAACAACAACCACACCAATACCACCAACAACAACCACACCAATACCACCCGAAACAACCACAACAATATCAACAACAACAACAACAGCAATACTACCAACAACAACACCAACACCACCACCAACAACAACACCAATACCATCAACAACAACACCAACAACAACAACAACACCAATACCACCAACAACCACACCAACAAAAACAACTCCAATTCCACCAACAACAACAACACCAATACCACCAACAACCACACCAACAACACCAACAACAACAACAACTCCCATTCCACCAACAACAACAACACCAATACCACCAACACCATCAACAACACCAATACCAACAACAACAACACCATCAACAACAACACCACCAACAACCACACCAATTCCACCAACAACAACAACACAAATACCACCAACACCATCAACAACACCAATACCACCAACAACAACAACACCAAAACCACCAACAACAACCACACCAATACCACCACCAACAACAACAGCACCACCAACAACAACAACACCACCAACACCATCAACAACAACACAAACAACAACACCAACAACAACAACCACACCAATACCACCAAAAACAACCACACCAATACCACCAACAACAACAACACCAATACCACCAACACCATCAACAACACCAATACCAACAACAACAACAACAACACCAATACCACCAACAACAACACCAACAACAACCACACCAATACCACCCGAAACAACCACAACAATTCCAACAACAACAACAGCAACAACAACAACACCACCAACAACAACCACACCATTACCACCAACAACAACCACACCAATACCACCAACAACAACACCACCAACACCATCAACAACACCACCACCACCAACAACAACAACACCACCAACAACCACACCACCACCAACAACAACACCACCAACTACCACACCATTACCACCAACAACAACCACACCTAAACCACCAACTACAACGGAAGCCATAACTCAAACCACAACCCCAGCGACAACAGAAGAATCAACCACAACCCCAACGACAACAGAAGAATCAACCACAACCCCAACGACAACAGAAGAACCAACCACAACCCCAGCGACAACAGAAGAACCAACCACAACCCCAACGACAACAGAAGAATCAACCACAACCCCCAGGACAACAGAAAAACCAACCACAACCACCGCTGTCATAGACACCACAACCACTAAAGCTCCTACAACAACACCTAAACCACCAACTACAACGGAAGCAATAACTCTAACCACAACCCCAGCGACAACAGAAGAATCAACCACAACCCCAACGACAACAGAAGAACCAACCACAACCCCCAGGACAACAGAAGAACCAACCACAACCCCCAGGACAACAGAAAAACCAACCACAACCACCCCTGTCATAGACACCACAACCACTAAAGCTCCTACAACAACACCTAAACCACCAACTACAACAGAAGCCACAACTCCAATGACAACCACATCACCAACAACCCATGAATCGGTTGTCACTGGTCCTCCAATAACTGTTCCGACACCAGGAAATGTTGTCAGTTCAATACCAACCACAACTGGGTCACCAACCCCTCCACCAATCACTTGTCCTGAGTGGGACAAAGTGGTAAGTACCTCAATATAACCATCACATAATCAACTGGGCTCCCTTAACGTCGACAACACATGGCCAACATTTGATGTCAACGAGGTCGAAAAGTCCTTTCAGAGACTTATTAATTGATTCCTGTGTGAATTGTGAAAGCTCTCTGATGACATGCAATTTTATTTTCTCTCTAAAATATCAGCAAAATGAAACTTTCTGGCTCTGCAACTGCACTTTGGCCAGATGCATTGAAAACAACACCATTGAGATAATTCCGTATGAATGCCCAAAGCCTGAGCCAATCACATGTACCAATGGCAAGAAACCAGTGCTACAATGGGATGAGTTCTACTGCTGCCAACGATTTGTGTGTGACTGTGAGTTGTGAAAGCTTCTTCTTCTCCTCTGACCTGGTCAGGAAGGTAGATGGCCATGTCCAGTTTCTGTAACTAATAACATACACGTCCTTATCACTAACGTTTGGAATAATACTCAATATAAATACTCAATATAAATATTACTTCATACATTTAAAAAAAAAATCATTTGACAGAGGATCGTAATGTCTGTCTGCTTTATAACCGTGTTTATTTTCATGACAGGCGTCTGTGAGGGTTGGGGAGACCCCCATTACATCACCTTCGACGGGCTCTTCTACAGCTTCCAAGGGAACTGTACCTATGTGCTGATGGAGGAGATGTTGCCGCGTCACCACTTCAAGATCTACATCGACAATGTCAACTGTGATCCCACCGAGGACGTGTCTTGTCCTCGATCCATCATCGTGTCCTACCGCTCAACAGTTATAACACTGAAGAATCACAACCTCATTGGAGCTGCTCAGTTGGAGGTAACTTAAGTGGATAAACTGGCTCAGAAATCAATATAAGCAATTCAGGCCATACATATGTTGAATGGCTGGATTTGGGGCCTAAAGGACTGAGAAATGATTTATGTGAAAATGAAAGACAATTCTCTTCCATTATTTCATTCTCTGTACTGAATTGTGCATTAGTTCTCAACATCCGTAGCTTTCATTGATACAACATATGAATTTGATGTTCTCCATCAACTTAATTCAACCTGTAATGTCATGATATTAGTAAGTATTGCGGTCACCTTCCATTTTCTTTAAGAGATCCTGAAGATTGATCTCTCTCTCTTCCATCCCTTTTTCCTATCCTTTTCTATCCCCCCCCTTTCGTCCATCTGTCTTTCATCCCTCTCTCCCTGCCATCTGTCTTTCAGGCTCTTATTGATGGAGTTTCCCTGAGACTACCCTTCACGCGGCACGGTGTGAAGGTGATGAACTCTGGTATCAACATGGTCTTGGAGATAGCACACCTCCAGGTGGTAGTTACCTTTGGAGTCACTGGCTTCAGCGTCAACCTTCCTTGGCAACACTTTGGCAACAATACACAGGGTCATTGTGGTAAGGACTTAGTTTCATTCATTTGTTGTCCTCAAACTATGTATCTTGGGCATTTAAACATAAGAGCTGAGAAATGATTGTGAATCACTGAACTTAAACAGAGAGCGGTCACTTTGTATTCTGAGCATGGTGTGAGAAAGCCTAATGGAGAAATCTTTGAATTGATGGAAATCATTTATCCAAGGTTGGAGGTGAACAACTAGCCTGGTCCCAGATCTGTTTGGGTTCTTTTTACCAAAACCCTATGGGTTGTTGTCAGATATCGAACCATAGGGTTTGGCAAGACAGCACAAACTGATCAGGGACCAGGCTAGAAAACAATGGTTTGGACTTTCCTGTCTGATGTCTGTGTCTGATATTTTTACTGTATGTGCTGTACTAAATGTGAGAGAGCTCCAACAAAGATGTCCAATGTATGTATTACTTTTAATAGCTGCAAATGGCAAAATAAACGCCTTGAACCTGAAATGTATGCATCTCTTCCAGGAACATGTAGCAACAACAAGGCTGATGACTGCATGTTGCCTGGAGGACAGCTGGTGGAGAACTGTGCTGTGATGGCAGACTACTGGCCAGCCAAGGACCTCTACCAACCTGAATGCCATGTGCCACCTGGAATCCCCACCAACTCTCCTCTCCCTGAACCCACACAGAAGCCATGCAAGCCAGACTCCTCTGTCTGTGATCTCCTGAAAGACAGGTAAACCTCCCTAAAGGCATTGTGATCTCCTGAAGGACAGGTCCACCTCCCTAAAGGCACTGTGATCTCCTGAAGGACAGGTAAACCTCCCTAAAGGCACTGTGATCTCCTCAAGGACAGGTAAACCTCCATAAAGGCACTGTGATCTCCTGAAGGACAGGTTCACCTCCCTAAAGGCACTGTGATCTCCTGAAGGACAGGTCCACCTTTGTAAAGGCACTGTGATCTCCTGAAGGGCAGGTAAACCTCCATAAAGGCACTGTGATCTCCTGAAGGACAGGTCCACCTTCGTAAAGGCACTGTACAAGTTCTCTAATAAAATGTCATGCTTAGGGTGATTTAAATGACACAAATGCTGTGTGGGAAAATTGCCAGCTACTCCGTTGAACAGTCTGTCATGAGGGGTTAGCTACTCCATTGAACAGTCTGCCAGGAGTGGCAAGCTACTCCATTAAACAGTCTGTCAGGAGTGGCCAGCTACTCCATTAAACAGTCTGTCCTGAGGGGCCAGCTACTCCATTAAACAGTCTGTCAGGAGTGGCCAGCTACTCCATTAAACAGTCTGTCAGGAGTGGCCAGCTACTCCATTAAACAGTCTGTCAGGAGTTTGAGTAAAGTTATAAAACTTTTTGTAACTATCAACAATCTAACTTATCACAGACTAAATTCTCACATGCAATGATGTAGCTCTATACCCCTAACCTATACACAAATGTGTGTTTGGTGTCTGACAGAAACCAAAATGAATCTTACAGCGTATTTGGAAGGTCTGTTTCTCATATTCTTTCATTCTTTCGTTTTCAATCCACAGCATGTTTGCAGCCTGTCATCCATTTGTCTCACCTGACAACTTCTACAAGGGCTGTGTCTATGACAGCTGCCACGTGTCCAACCCAGCGGTGGAGTGCACCAGTCTGCAGACATACGCTGCTGCCTGTGCCCAGTTTGGAGTATGCATCTACTGGAGAAACCACACCGAGCTCTGTGGTAGGCTTACTGTACTCGTTGAAAACATCCTGACTCACCAGGTTAAATAAGACTCACCTGATAAGGATAGATAAATAAGTCCACCATTGAAGAGATATGAAGTACTGTGAAGAAGACCAGGAACAAGGAACTGTGTAGATGAGACCAGGAACAATACTATACTAACACAACTTAGTATGTGTTGTAGATGAACACACAATAGAGGAGGGGGGTTTCTATTTGTAAATATTAGATTAGTGCATTTTTGTATTTGAAGTGATAAATGATGGAGATAGTGGACATCCTTGTCTGGTTCCCCTTTGTAATGTGTAATATAGTATCGGGCTTCAGTCCTACAATCAACTGATTGTAAATGATGACTGTAGTCAGAACATTTTTCCATTGTGATAACACTTTTTACATCAGCAGTTGTCACAAAGTGCTTATACAGAAACCCAGCCTAAAACCCCAAACAGCAAGCAATACAGATGTAGAAGCACGGTGGCATGGAAAAACTAGGAAGAAACCAGAATCTGAGGGGTGGCCAGTCCTCTTCTGGCTGTGCTGGGTGGAGATTGTAAGAGTACATGGCCATTAAGGCCAGACCGTTCAGCAGCAGGTTTGGTAGAGAGAGAGAGAGAGAGAGCGAGACAGACAGAGAGAGAGAGAGAGAGAGAGAGAGAGAGGGTCGAAACAGCACATCCGGTGGTCAGGACAGGGTTCCATAGATGCAGTCACAACAGCAGAAATTGGATCAGCATTACGACCAGGTTGACTGGGGACAGACACAGCCAGGAGTCGTCAGGCCAGATAGTCCTGAGGCATGGTCCTTGGACTCAGGTCCTCTGTGAAGGGAGACAGAGAAAGAGAGAGAGAGAGAAGAATTAGGGGTAGCATACTTAAGGTCACACAGGACACCAGAGATGACAGGAGAATTATACCAGATAGGACAGTCTAAACCTAGCCCCCCGGCACATAGACTATTGCAGTAGATATACTGGAGACTGAGACAGAGGGTTCGGGTGTCACTATAGACTGAGTTGTGTCTTTCTTCAACAGCCAGCGACTGTCCGGCTGACAAAGTCTACAAGCCCTGCGGTCCTGCAGAACAGCCAACCTGTGATGACAAGTAGGTTTCTATTTAGAGATTGTCTAGCGCAAAAACATCCTTGCTTTCATGTTTTATGTTAACTGAGGTAGACAACGTTATGACTGTCAAATAAGACAAAGAGAAAATACCTACCTACAGTTAAATATAGAGTTGCTGTACATAGGAAATAGGAGTTGTCACTGTAATGTTGTGTTCTACAGTCCAGACGAGTCTAGGATGAACTTCACCACAGAAGGCTGCTTCTGTCCTGATGGGATGAAACTCTTCAACAAGGACTCAGGGATCTGTGTTGATAAGTGTGGTGAGTGTTCCCAGTTACTGCCATTGGTCCATTTCATGTTGACGACACAGAGAAGATGGTTAGGACTTAACCTTTCCAAGGATGTTTGAGGTCTATGAATGTTCTACTAAATGGTGGTGTTTGTGTTTTTGAAGGATGCATTGACCCTGAAGGAGTTCCACGAGAGGTACGTTAGGCCTTTTGGATTTGATTCATCGTTATTTATTTGACTAATTAATATAGACTGTTATCTAGTCCACTGGCTCTGTCATGGATGATGCCAGAGGTTTATATGAGGACCTACTTACAGCGTCCACACAGTATTATCCACATTGTCTGAATGCCAAATGGCCCCCTTATGCCCTATATTTAGCCCCCTATGTCCTATTTAATGCACTACATTTGACCAAACCCATTGATAGAACCACACTCACTCTTGTTGTATCTCATCACAGTTCAACGAGAGGTTTGAGTACAAGTGCCAGGACTGCATTTGTTTGGAGTCCACCAAGACTGTGAACTGTAAACCCAAGGTCTGCTCCAAACCACCAATAGATATATGCACTGGACCAGGCTTTGTATATGTCAACCAAACCGATCCATCCGATCCATGCTGCTCCAACCTCGCCTGCCGTAAGGATCTCACAACACTTTTTTACCCTACATATTATACTCAGATCTATATCAACAGTATTGTGCCGACCTGAACCGTACTGTGCTGGCTTGGATATGTTCTTTTCACATTGTCCTTTCCAGCACGGGTCCAGGATCTAGGGTTGATGTGTAACCAGGCCAGTGCCGTACAGCTGGGCTCAGCTCAGTCGTGTTGAAAACACACACATAGTGAAGACATGAATCAGCTCATATTATTATGTCCATACTCTGCTATTGTTTCCCCTCCTAGGTTGTGACAGCAGCACTTGCCCACCTACCAACATGAACTGTCCTATTGGGTTCGTGCCAGTGGTTTCAGTCCCTGAGGGAAAATGCTGTCCAGAGCACACATGTGGTAATGTCTCTTTACCTAGATCTATACTATCTAGACTATCTACACTATCTACATGTGGTATGGTCTCTTTACCTAGATCTATAATATCTAGACTATCTACACTATCTACATGTGGTATGGACTCTTTACCTAGATCTATACTATCTAGACTATCTAGACTATCTACATGTGGTAATGTCTCTTTACCTATATATATACTATCTAGACTATCTACACTATCTACATGTGGTCTGGTCTCTTTAACTAGATCTATACTATCTATACTATCTAGACTATCTACATGTGGTATGGTCTCTTGAACTATATCTAGACTATCTAGACTATCTACACTATCTACATGTGGTATGGACTCTTTACCTAGATCTATACTATCTAGACTATCTACACTATCTACATGTGGTATGGACTCTTTACCTAGATCTATACTATCTAGACTATCTAGACTATCTACATGTGGTATGGTCTCTTTAACTAGATCTATACTATCTAGACTATCTACATGTGGTATGGTCTCTTTACCTAGATCTATACTATCTAGACTATCTACATGTGGTATGGTCTCTTGAACTATATCTAGACTATCTAGACTATCTACACTATCTACATGTGGTATGGACTCTTTACCTAGATCTATACTATCTAGACTATCTACACTATCTACATGTGGTATGGTCTCTTGAACTATATCTAGACTATCTAGACTATCTACACTATCTACATGTGGTATGGACTCTTTACCTAGATCTATACTATCTAGACTATCTACACTATCTACATGTGGTATGGTCTCTTGAACTATATCTAGACTATCTAGACTATCTACACTATCTACATGTGGTATGGTCTCTTTACCTAGATCTAGACTATCTACACTATCTACATGTGGTATGGTCTCTTTAACTAGATCTATACTATCTAGACTATCTACACTATCTACATGTGGTATGGACTCTTTACCTAGATCTATACTATCTAGACTATCTACACTATCTACATGTGGTATGGTCTCTTGAACTATATCTAGACTATCTAGACTATCTACACTATCTACATGTGGTATGGTCTCTTTACCTAGATCTATACTATCTAGACTATCTACATGTGGTATGGTCTCTTGAACTATATCTAGACTATCTAGTATTCCTGTGTTTGTATTGCTGAGATAATACCCGTTCTTTTAGACAGTCCCATGGATTGGTTGTCTGTGTCTCTCTCTCAATTGGTTGTTTGTGTCTCTCTCTCAATTGGTTGTTTGTGTCTCTCTCTCAATTGGTTGTTTGTGTCTCTTGTCTCTTTCAGAGCCTAAAAGAGTTTGTCTTCACAAAGGCGTTGAATACCTGGTAATGACAAACTATTCTGCTCTCTCATCTGAAATGTTCATTACATAAATAAACACTGTTGGTTTTTACTTGTTTTAATATATTGCAGAATGTGTACAGTAAATCTCATACGCTATATGGGTTCATGTCAAATAGTGTCGGAGAGAGTGGGTATCCTGGTTCCCCTGTGTTAGAGACAGTGGGTATCCTGGTTCCCCTGTGTTAGAGACAATGGGTATCCTGGTTCCCCTGTGTTAGAGACAGTGGGTATCCTGGTTCCACTCTGTTAGAGACAGTGGGTATCCTGGATCCCCTGTGTTAGAGACAGTGGGTATCCTGGTTCCCCTGTGTTAGAGACAGTGGGTATCCTGGTTCCACTCTGTTAGAGACAGTGGGTATCCTGGATCCCCTTGTGTTAGAGACAGTGGGTATCCTGTATCCCCTGTGTTAGAGACAGTGGGTATCCTGGTTCCCCTGAAGTAATGTGTAATGAGTTACTTGTTCTTCTAGCCCAATTCTAAAGTACCGGGATCAGAGTGCCAGGAGTGCACCTGCACCAACAAAGTGGACCCCAAGTCTGGTCATTACCAAATTGACTGTGGATTCATGCAATGTGACGAAGATTGTGAAAAGGTAACAACTGGTACAGCTGCCGTGTCTGCTCACTTTTCAAATATTTACCAAAAGTTGAAATACCAATGAGTAGCTGAAATGTATTCAGTCAACGAGTTTTTATACTTTAATCGGCTGGTTTCCTAGACCCAGATGAAGTAAGTAAGTAAACCTTGTCTGATTCAGAACTGCCGACAGATTAAGCCCAGTCCTTGCTTTTAAAATCATTCTCAATTGGTGGTGAGACATCTGTTCTTGAGTTCTTCTATTCTATAGAGTCTCCTGGGAAGGCAATCGGTTGTATTCACACTTTAATAATGTGTGTCATCATCATCATCATTATTTTTAGGTGTTGCAGCAAGTCACTCATGTGTTCCTCTTCTCCTGCAGGGATATGAGTACCAGGAGCCGGGCTACAGCTCAGATGACTGCTGTGGTAAATGTGTTCAGACCCACTGTGTCCTCCAGATCAATGGGACCATGCAGTTGTTGAAGGTAGGTACCGTTTCTGTCAGTTTAACTGTCACAGATAAACTAAGAAGTAGTAAGTAAGTCTCTGTTAAATGTCTATATTGTTTGCGCAGCTGTGTGTGTGTGTGGAACAAGCTTCCCCATAATATGAGGACAGCAGGAGTGCCTGCCCATCTCCCTAAAACCTCTGACACCCTACGTCTTTAAAGAGTGTGTTAAATAAGTCCCAGTCCGCCCCACCCACTACGAGTGGTGTATCTTGTTGTCTCACTTAGCGATCTTAAGACACATGCACTAATGTAAAAAACGTTTTGGATAAGAGCGTCTGCTAAATGACAAACATTTCATGTAAAATGTGTGTGTGTGTGTGTGTGTGTGTGTGTGTGTGTGTGTGTGTGTGTGTGTGTGTGTGTGTGTGTGTGTGTGTGTGTGTGTGTGTGTGTGTGTGTGTGTGTGTGTGTGTGTGTGTGTGTGTGTGTGTCCGTCCGTCCGTCCGTCCAGCATGGAGATACATGGTCTGCTCCTGGTGACAAGTGCCAGCAGTACAGCTGTGTGAAAAACGGTGATAGTTATCTGACCCAGAGCTCCAACATCCAATGCCCACCCTTCCAGCAGGCCAACTGCCAGCCTGTGAGTACAGTACACAACATAACAAGAACAGAAAGGCCAGCCTGTGAGTACAGGACACAACATAACAATAACAGAAAGGCCAGCCTGTGAGTACAGTACTCAACATAACAATAACAGAAAGGCCAGCCTGTGAGTACAGGACACAACATAACAATAACAGAAAGGCCAGCCTGTGAGTACAGTACACAACATAACAAGAACAGAAAGGCCAGCCTGTGAGTACAGGACACAACATAACAATAACAGAAAGGCCAGCCTGTGAGTACAGTACTCAACATAACAAGAACAGAAAGGCCAGCCTGTGAGTACAGTACACAACATAACAAGAACAGACAGGCCTGCTGACAGCATATGCTCTCGATAACCAATCTTATTTACAATGTTTCGATCCACAATCTTTTTCATCAGATCCACAGTACAGTACACACAATATACCAGTTTTCATTTGACAAAAAAATTACTTCTCTTGTCCTAATATGAAATGTATTATGTAAAGAAAACGTTTAAACTTTTTTCTCTGCAGGGTTCAATTCAGACCGCTGCAAACGGCTGCTGTAGAATTTGTAAGTATGAAAGTGAAATATTAAAAGGTGTTATATCAGGATTGGAATATGATCAGATTCATGCATCATAAAACCACTGATATTCCTCATTGATAATGATTGACAAGGAGAGCCACCTTGTAGTCAGTGAACTCAAACAGGTGCAGCTCTTTTTCATGGTCTTTCCAGACGGATCATGTATAACGATGTGTCTCCCTCCAATACCAGGTGTGGAGAAGGACAAGGCCTGTAAGGTAGGATCCATGAAGAGTTTCATCAACCACAAGAGCTGCCAGTCTGTTGAGGAGGTGGAGATGCCGTACTGTGAGGGATCCTGCAACACCTTCACCAAGTGAGTGTGGAAACAATGCTAATATCACAACCCAGTGGATCCTCATCACAGCCACAACACCATGGGGAGGGTTCCAGTGTCCAGTTTAATAAGCCTAGTGATGGACTGAAAATAATTTTAAATGAATCTCCATTGAACATGCTTCTTAGTCCAGGACTAGGTTTAATCTGTGTCTGGGACACACACACACACCCCCTAAATGTATTTGTGTTTTGTGAAACGTGTCATTTGTTGAGGTGTCTTTGTCTCTTGGGGAGTAGATGATCTCTTAATCTCTGTGAACACCTCTCTTTCACTCCCGTCCTCCAGGTACTCTGCCATGGCTGCGTCTCTGGACCACTCGTGTGCCTGTTGCCAGGAGTCCCGGTCCAGTAACCGCACGGTGGACCTACGGTGTCTGAATGGAGATGTGGTGCCCTACACCTACCTACACGTGGAGGAGTGTAGCTGCAGACACAGCGACTGCAACAGAGCCATTAGGGTGCCTGCCCGCAGGACACGCAGCAACACGCTGGTGTAAATGGGATCTGTACTAATACAGATGGAAATGGTCCAGCACCAATCCACTCGCTGCTTACTAAGGAACACCCTGCTACCCTGCTTCACATGGCTGTTATTTATCTAATCGCTTTGATTTATATGTCAAATGTAGATTAAATCATATTTAAAATGTAGAAACTTATGCTTACTTATCTTATTAAAATGCAACCTTCCAATTCTTATGTCCGTTGTTTGTTTTATTGTAGAAGTGCATGCACCTTATTTTAGAAAGCTTTGGTTTATTAAGCTGTGAGACCTCTTTAGCCTTCTTCACACTGGCAGTTTGAAGTGATCCCCCCCCCCCCCCCCCCCCCCTAAAACATGTTGCATATCAGATTAGAATCTGTACATTTTCCAACAGTTTGAACAGCCAAAAAGCACATGGAAGCAGATATTTCCAGCCACATTTCAAACCACCTTCAAAGGTAATGCGACTTGTGTCTGAACGGTCAAACCTTGCTCAATTTGACCTCAGGTGGTTTTTAGACTGTTATTTGGCATTTTGCTTGCTAGTTTATTGGATGACAGATTAACAAGAACGTTTGGTAGCTAACTAGCTTGTTAATTGTTAATGAGTGAATATGCTAGAAAGCTAAGCAGATACCTAGCTAGCTAGTTGACCGCTGTGGCTACGTAGCTAGCTAGTTGACTGCTGTGGCTAGCTAAACAGCTACCTAGCTAGTTGGTTGACTGCTGTGGCTAGCTAAACAGCTACCTAGCTAGCTAGTTGACCGCTGTGGCTACCTAGCTAGCTAGTTGACTGCTGTGGCTAGCAAAAACCCGACTTGTTTTGAAAGTTGGATAATCTTGTCCTTCGAGACTTTAAAAGTGTTCTTACACTATGATTCTGGACATTCAAAACAACTAGGAAACATCCAGGCATTATTGTCACCTTAGCTTGCTACTTAACTTCTGAGTGATAGGAAGCATGAGTGCCACCACCAATCAGCCTACACCACTGCTCACACATTACTAAGACAACTAGCGTAGCCATGTCAACAAATGACTGCTGTCTGAACACATACAGAAAGGTGATTTGGTCACTTGTAACTGTTTGGACAGTCAGTATTCCAAAACAGATTTGAAAAACAAAACTGATCTGAGCGTTAAGGCCTGCGGTGTAAACAAGGCTTTAGCTCTTTGGTGGATGACAGTTAGAGAGTCATCCCTGACATTATAATACAGAAATATATATTTGTTGTTTTGTGTTTTATCATACAGTACTAAAGTAGTACTATATTTACACGAGGTTAGGATTAACCCTGGAAACAAAAATTAACATCACGATATCAAATCAAATCAAATTTTATTGGTCACATACACATGGTTAGCAGATGGTAGCCTAGTGGTTAGAGCGTTGGACTAGTAACCGGGAAGGTTGCAAGTTCAAATCCCCAAATTGACAACGTACAAATCTGTCGTTCTGCCCCTGAACAGGCAGTTAACCCACTGTTCCTAGGCCGTCATTGAAAATAAGAATTTGTTCTTAACTGACTTGCCTAGTTAAATAAAGGTCAAATAAAATTTAAAAAAATAAAATGTTAATGCGAGTGTAGTGAAATGCTTGTGCCTCTAGATCCAACAAGGCAGTAATAACCAACGAGTAATCTAACCTAACAATCCCACAACTACTACCTTATACACCCAAATCTAAAGGGGTGAATGAGAATATGTACTTATAAGTATATGGATGAGCGATGGCTAAGCAGCATAGGCAAGGTGCAATAGACGGTATAATATACAGTATATACATGTGATATGAGTAATGTAAGATATGTAAACATATTATTTAGAGTGGCATTGTTTAAAGTGACTAGTGATCCATTTATTAAAGTAGGGGCCTATCTCCTGTTTCTGTAGTGTGAGTCAGCTTGATGTACAGTACACCACCCTGGACAGGACACTAGTCTATCTCCTGTTTCTGTAGTGTGAGTCAGCTTGATGTACAGTACATCCCCTAGACAGGACACTAGTCGATCTCCTGTTTCTGTAGTGTGAGTCAGCTTGATGTACAGTACACCCCCTGGACAGAACACTAGTCTATCTCCTGTTTCTGTAGCTTGAGGCAGCATGATGTATCAGTACACCCCCTGGACAGGACACTAGTCTATCTCCTGTTTCTGTAGTGTGAGTCAGCTTGATGTACAGTACACCCACTAGACAGGACGTTGGTCTATCTCCTGTTTCTGCAGTGTGAGTCAGCTTGATGTACAGTACACCCACTAGACAGGACGTTGGTCTATCTCCTGTTTCTGCAGTGTGAGTCAGCTTGATGTACAGTACACCCCTAGACAGGACACTAGTCTATCTCCTGTTTCTGTAGTGTGAGTCAGCTTGATGTACAGTACACCCCTAGACAGGACACTAGTCGATCTCCTGTTTCTGTAGTGTGAGTCAGCTTGATGTACAGTACACCCACTAGACAGGACGTTGGTCTATCTCCTGTTTCTGCAGTGTGAGTCAGCTTGATGTACAGTACACCCCTAGACAGGACACTAGTCTATCTCCTGTTTCTGTAGTGTTTCTGTAATATTCCACTTTAGGGCTTACAGAATGTGGTTGTTTTTTAATTAATTCGTATAAGACTGGAATTGGATTGAAGGGGGAGAACTCAATGGCAGTTACATTTTTGGAATTGACCCAAAACCTTGTTCCCACCTGGAAAGAGCTGTCCGGTAGACAAGATTAAATTGACTCCAACGCTGTTTGTGTGACTCCCGGATGCTAGGTACTCTGCATAGAAAAACACCTTGATGTCAGGTGATGTCTATCAGTAACAGGAAGGTGGAGATGGGCAGTACCAGATTTACGTTGACAAGTTTTGGCTGTCATGACACTGAGTGTGACAAGCAGAACCCCTTCAATGTTGTTGAATTAACAATCTTTTTAAATGGCTGTATCAACTATGTTATTTACATTAAAGGGCCGATCTGGGTTTCAAACAATAACAAATAGTTTTTTTGTTTTCGTTTGTTTTTGTTTAAAAAAATAATAATGCCACTTTAACTGCATGTAATATTTAACTAGGCAAGTCAGTTAAGAACAAATTCTTATTTACAATGACGCCCTACCGGGGAACAGTGGGTTAACTGCCTTGTTCAGGGGAGCAGTGGGTTAACTGCCTTGTTCAGGGGAACAGTGGGTTAACTGCCTTGTTCAGGGGAACAGTGGGTTAACTGCCTTGTTCAGGGGAACAGTGGGTTAACTGCCTTGTTCAGGGGAACAGTGGGTTAACTGCCTTGTTCAGGGGAACAGTGGGTTAACTGCCTTGTTCAGGGGAACAGTGGGTTAACTGCCTTGTTCAGGGGAACAGTGGGTTAACTGCCTTGTTCAGGGGAACAGTGGGTTAACTGCCTTGTTCAGGGGAACAGTGGGTTAACTGCCTTGTTCAGGGGAACAGTGGGTTAACTGCCTTGTTCAGGGGAACAGTGGGTTAACTGCCTTGTTCAGGGGAACAGTGGGTTAACTGCCTTGTTCAGGGGAACAGTGGGTCAACTGCCTTGTTCAGGGGAACAGTGGGTTAACTGCCTTGTTCAGGGGAACAGTGGGTTAACTGCCTTGATCAGGGGAACAGTGGGTTAACTGCCTTGTTCAGGGGAACAGTGGGTTAACTGCCTTGTTCAGGGGAACAGTGGGTTAACTGCCTTGTTCAGGGGAACAGTGGGTTAACTGCCTTGTTCAGGGGAACAGTGGGTTAACTGCCTTGTTCAGGGGAACAGTGGGTTAACTGCCTTGTTCAGGGGAACAGTGGGTTAACTGCCTTGTTCAGGGGAACAGTGGGTTAACTGCCTTGCTCAGGGGAACAGTGGGTTAACTTCCTTGTTCATTGGAACAGTGGGTTAACTGCCTTGCTCAGGGGAACAGTGGGTTAACTGCCTTGTTCAGGAGAACAGTGGGTTAACTGCCTTGTTCAGGGGAACAGTGGGTTAACTGCCTTGTTCAGGGGAACAGTGGGTTAACTGCCTTGTTCAGGGGAACAGTGGGTTAACTGCCTTGTTCAGGGGAACAGTGGGTTAACTGACTTGTTCAGGAGAACAGTGGGTTAACTGCCTTGTTCAGGGGAACAGTGGGTTAACTGCCTTGTTCAGGGGAACAGTGGGTTAACTGCCTTGTTCAGGGGAACAGTGGGTTAACTGCCCTGTTCAGGGGAACAGTGGGTTAACTGCCTTGTTCAGGGGAACAGTGGGTTAACTGCCTTGTTCAGGGGAACAGTGGGTTAACTGCCTTGTTCAGGGGAACAGTGGGTTAACTGCCTTGTTCAGGGGAACAGTGGGTTAACTGCCTTGTTCAGGGGAACAGTGGGTTAACTGCCTTGTTCAGGGGAACAGTGGGTTAACTGCCTTGTTCAGGGGAACAGTGGGTTAACTGCCTTGATCAGGGGAACAGTGGGTTAACTGCCTTGTTCAGGGGAACAGTGGGTTAACTGCCTTGTTCAGGGGAACAGTGGGTTAACTGCCTTGTTCAGGGGAACAGTGGGTTAACTGCCTTGTTCAGGGGAACAGTGGGTTAACTGCCTTGTTCAGGGGAACAGTGGGTTAACTGCCTTGTTCAGGGGAACAGTGGGTTAACTGCCTTGTTCAGGGGAACAGTGGGTTAACTGCCTTGCTCAGGGGAACAGTGGGTTAACTGCCTTGTTCATTGGAACAGTGGGTTAACTGCCTTGCTCAGGGGAACAGTGGGTTAACTGCCTTGTTCAGGAGAACAGTGGGTTAACTGCCTTGTTCAGGGGAACAGTGGGTTAACTGCCTTGTTCAGGGGAACAGTGGGTTAACTGCCTTGTTCAGGGGAACAGTGGGTTAACTGCCTTGTTCAGGGGAACAGTGGGTTAACTGCCTTGTTCAGGGGAACAGTGGGTTAACTGCCTGGTTCAAGGGAACAGTGGGTTAACTGCCTTGTTCAGGGGAACAGTGGGTTAACTGCCTTGTTCAGGGGAACAGTGGGTTAACTGCCTTGTCCAGGGGAACAGTGGGTTAACTGCCTTGTCCAGGGGAACAGTGGGTTAACTGCCTTGTTCAGGGGAACAGTGGGTTAACTGCCTTGTTCAGGGGCAGAACAACAGATTTGTATCTTGTCAGCTCGGGGATTCAATCCTGCAACCTTTCGGTTACTGGCCCAAAACTCCAACCACTAGGCTACCTGCCACCCCATTTATCTTAACACGGAACCCAAACCGGCTGCTCGCGTGCGCTATCGTGCATACATTTATTTTGTCCCCCTACACCAATCGCAATCACGACACGCAGGTTAAAATATCAAAACAAACTCTGAACCAATGACATTAATTTGGGGACAGGTCGAAAAGCATTAAACATGTATGGCAATTTAGCTAGTTAGCTTGCACTTGCTAGCTAATTTGTCCTATTTAGCTAGCTTGCTGTTGCTAGCTAATTTGTCCTGGGATATAAACATTGAGTTGTTATTTTACCTGAAATGCACAAGGTCCTCTACTCCGACAATTAATCCACACATAAAACGGCCAACTGAATCGTTTCTACTCATCTCTCCTTCTTCCAGGCTTTTTCATCTTTGAACTTATATGGTGATTGGCATCTACACTTTCATAGTATTACCACGATGACCGGCAAAACATTTTGTCTTTCAATCACCCACGTGGGTATAACCAATGAGGAGATGGCCCGTGGGTGGTACCTGCTTCTATAAACCATTGAGGAGATGGGAGAGGCAGGACTTGAAGCCCGATCTGCGTCAGAAATAGAACTGACTTCTATTTTAGCCCTTGGCAACGCAGACGCTCATTGGCGTGCGCGAGCAGTGTGGGTGCAATAATTTAATAACATGGATTTCTAAATGTATTTTGCGACACTCGCGCACGTGATGTGTCCGGTCTGCTCAGCATGTTAAGGGTAACCAAGGGTCTCTCTAATGATCTTATAGGCTACTTATAGGCTACCTTCATCTCTACATTATTATAGACATGTGTAACGGATGTGAAACGGCTATCTTAGTTAGCGGTGGTGCGCGCTAAATAGCGTTTCAATCGGTGACGTCACTTGCTCTGACACCTTGAAGTAGTAGTTCCCCTCGCTCGGCTTTTGTGGAGCGATGGGTAACGATGCTTTGTGGGTGACTGTTGTTGATGTGTGCAAAGGGTCCCTGGTTCGCGCCCGGGTATGGGTGAGGGGACGGTCTAAAGTTATACTGTTACATATGCATTTGTCTAGCTTTTCTATGCAAACATATTAAACTTAATCAAAAAGCATTAAGGCATTTTCTTTCTCGTTTTATTATTTGTTGTTTGTTGCAGTGATGTGTGACTTGTGTTGGAAATCTTGGATAAAATAACTAATTAAATTATAGCCTTATATGGAGTGACTGCTAAAGGTCCTGATGCTTCTGTGTACGAGCATGTACTTTACAAACAGTCTCTGCTAAACTCCTTCAACTGTTCAGAGAACATGTTACTCTAAAGAATGGGGCTTGTTTACTAAAGCTAGATCAAAGCTGAATCAATGTCTACAAGATCACATAGTGATAATATTGTACATAACAGAACCCAATGTAATGCCATAGTTTAACGTTACTGTAAGAAAAATTAAAAAACACCATTTCATAAAAGATGTTAGGATGATTGTGCAAATGGTTACATTTTTCTCTCATGTGGGGAAACTAAACAGCGCTCACCACCAGGTAAAATATTATGCAGATGACGTGTCACCAGTACAAATGTTATAATTATCATTCATGATTGAGAGTGAGAAATGTGAGTTACAAACATAATGTAGAGGCAAAGAATGTCACACATGCGCAGAACGTGATTCAGATCTTCAGTTCTGCAGAAATGGGATCCAGGGGGGCGGGACCCGGCCGGCATGTTATATAACTGTGTCTATTAAGGGGCAATCCCGCAGTTCAAACAATAACAATTGTATCCCCTTTTTTGAAAAAAAAAGGAGGGATGGGGCTGGAGAAATTAAACCACTCTCAAATGCATATACAAAGCTATAGATGCAAGGACTGACCATCCATGACGTCAAAATTATAGTTGTAACTATGTTTTGAAGCTATACACTGTTAGTTTACAAGCAATGGAATAAGTTATATTTTTCAAGAATCTATAGGTATATCATCCATTTAAATATCCCAAAATGTATGTAGCAATCGCAGATTACTCACTGAAATCTGCAAGATTGATTACCTATTACCTATCAAAATTGCTACACAATATTTATGCACTCACTCCACCAACTATTTTTGATTAGCTGTTTCTATACGGATGTTATTGAATGTAACCAACTGGCTACCTATCTGTCATTTCCAGAGATCCTCTCACTGACAGTAATAAAATAAATCTATATATTGTTTTGGCCAATTATATTTTAATGAATGTGTCTCTCGTTTCAAGATGTAGCTAATGTTCACCTAAATATATTGAAACTAGAAATGCCATTTATAGACTTCGCTTGTTGTTCCACCGGAGGAATTTGAATGTTGCACAACTTGGCAGCCGTATCGATGGAGGAGCACGAAATACAAGTGGGCACAGTTTTATCATAAATATCGCGTTTAAATAACAATTACACTTAAATAAATTGTATGCTTCACATCGGCACAACACGAAACCAATACATCAACTGTAACAGCGTTGGAGTTTGAGGTAATTATGATTGATTTAGCTAACGTTACATGGACTTTCTTGACAAGTCTGTCTCCGCGGCTGAGTTAGCAAGCTCGCTACCTAGCTCGTTAGCATTAGCAAGCTCAACAGTCGACACTGTCCGGTTTTGGTGTGCTAAAATGTGCACATGCTAAGCATTTGTAACGTAACAGCTGGTTGTTTGTTCGGTGCATTTGCAACATAGTGCAGAGTGTCCAATTTAACAAAAAAACGCATATTTTGATCAATGGGTCAAACATGTTAATTGTGTAGATGATACTTTTAAGGAAACCAATGATGCAAACATGTCTCTATCATCTGTTCAACAAGTTTGAGTTTTTACCTTTTTTTGTAGGATGACTAGAATTAAAGTGACTACATCAATGGAGGCCAGAGAAAAAGTGGTAAAAAAAAATCTGGAAAATTGCATCGCGTCAGTTTGGCTGGATTCGGTGCAATAAATACAGGCTACCTGGCAGGCTCACTTTCCCGTTGAACTAATCATCTGTCTAATCGAATCCGCAGGACATAAGACTATATATGGTAAAAATAAACAGGTAGTATTTATATATTTTAGTATACGGTTTTCATATTAATTCGAAATTTCTGTTATTTTCCCGAAGATTACTCACAAAAACAACCCTGTCTCTGAAATGTAAACGGAGCACTGAACGTGTAACTTTACCAAACATTTTATATTTAATTCAGCTCCTGTCATGCTAATTTAGGTGTTTGCGACTCGCAGAAACAACTATGAAGACGATAACCACAACATGGAAAATTATAAAGTTTTTTACGAGCAACCTGCGTAAGAAACCTGCGTCGATGTCAACAGTCACGGATGTAACGTTACTTCGGGTTACGAAATCCGACTTTTTGGATAAAATGCTAATGATATGAGAGAAAGACTCCACTGAACGTTTCAGAACATTTTAATTATGATATTTGTTAGAAAATATCAAGACAAAGGGAAGTGACATTTAGTCACCAACGCGTGTTTTAACCCACTGGACACTACATAGTCTTAGCGCAGACTTTCTTAAGGCAGAGGTGCAACATAGTGAGAACCGGGAACTCTTGCAAAACAGACCAGGCTGTTGTATGAAGTCATTGAGAGAAGTAAATTATTTTCTTTCTCCCATAGTTGTTAATTTTCTCAATCTAAAAAGGCAAGACCTAGATTCGAGCCAATGGTTTAAGTATCAATCAAATTGACTGTACAGTTGAAACTGGTGTTCATCCATGAAGAGCACACTTCTCCAGCGTGCCAGTGGCCATCGGAGGTGAGCATTTTCCCACTGAAGTCGGTTACGACGCCAAACTGCAGTCAGGTTAAGACCCTGGTGAGGATCTGCGTGCTCGTTAAACTGAGACAGTTTGCGCAGATATTCTTCAATTGTGCAAACCCATAGTTTAATAAACTGTCCAGATGGCTGGTCAGACAATCTCGCAGGTGAAGAAGCCAGGTGTGGAGATCCTGGGCTGACGAGTTTACATTACATACATTTCTGGGGTCTTTTATTTCAGCTCACGAACATGGGACCGACACTTTTCATGTTGCGTTTATATTTTTGTTCGGGGGAATATATAGCTCTTTACCTTACCACTAATATGCATATTCTACCCCTCTTCTCTCCCTCGCAGCCATGGCAGCGTTGTCGGAGGAGGTGCTGCTGGTGGTGAAGAGGGTCCGACAGAGGAAGCAGGACGGGACCCTCTACCTGATGGCAGAGAGGATAGCCTGGGGACCAGAGGGGAAGGACCGTTTCACCGTCAGCCACCTGTATGCTGACATACGCTGTAAGAGCTGAGTACCAGGCTACCGGCAGAACAGCTCACACAACACTTTGGCTTGGCTCAGTGTTGTGAAAGTCTATCTGCTGGCTACACACCCATCATGGTTTCAGATTTTTTTTTTTTATGTATTTATTTCACCTTTATTTAACCAGGTAGGCTAGTTGAGAACAAGTTCTTATTTACAACTGCGACCTGGCCAAGATAAGGCAAAGCAGTTCGACACCAACAACAGTTACACATGGAATAAACAAACATACAGTAGAAAAGTCTATATACAGTGAGGGCAAATGAGGTAGGATAACGGAGTTAAGGCAATAAATAGGCCATGGTGGCGAAGTAAATACAATATAGCAATTAAACACTGGAGTGATAGATTTGCAGAGGATGAATGTGCAAGTAGAGATACTGGGGTGCAAATGAGCAAGATAAATAAATAAATAAAAACAGTATGGGGATGAGGTAGATGGGCTGTTTACAGATGGGCTATGTACAGGTGCAGTGATCTGAGCTGCTCAGACAGCTGGTGCTCAAAGCTAGTGAGGGAGATGCGAGTCTCCAGCTTCAGTGATTTTTGCAGTTCGTTCCAGTCATTGGTAGCAGAGAACTGGAAGGAAAGGCGGCCAAAGTAGGAATTTCCTTTGGGGGTGACTAGTGCGATATACCTGCTGGAGCGTTTGCTACGGGTGGGTGCTGCTATGGTGACCAGTGAGCTGAGATAAGGCTGGGCTTTACCTAGCAAAGACTTGTAGATGACCTGGAGCCAGTGGGTTTGGCGACGAGTATGAAGCGAGGGCCAGCCAACGAGGGCGTACAGGTCGCAGTGATAGGCATTATATGGGGCTTTGGTGACAAAACGGATGACACTGTGATAGACTGCATCCAATTTGTTGAGTAGAGCATTGGAGTCTATTTTGTAGATGACATCGCCGAAGTCGATGGTCGGTAGGATGGTCAGTTTTACAAGGGTATGTTTGACAGCATGAGTGAAGGATGCTTTGTTGCGAAATAGGAAGCTGATTCTAGATGTAATTTTCGATTGAAGATGCTTAACCTCTCTAGGGTACGTGGGACGGTAGCGTCCCACCTGTCAACAGCCAGTGAAACTGCAGGGCGCCAAATTCAAAACAACAGAAATCCCATAATTAAAATTCCTCAAACATACATGTATTTTACACCATTTTAAAGATACACTTGTTGTAAATCCAGCCACAGTGTCCAATTTCAAAAAGGCTTTACAATGAAAGCAAACCAAACGATTATGTTCGGTCAGAGCCAAGTCACAGAAAAACACAGCCATTTTTTCCAGCCAAAGAGAGGAGTCACAAAAAGCAGAAATAGAGATCAAATGAATCACTAACCTTTTGATCTTCATCAGATGACACTCATAGGACTTCATGTTACACAATACATATGTTCTGTTCGGTAAATTTCATATTTATATAAAAAAATCTGAGTTTACATTGGCGCATTATATTCAGTAGTTCCAAAACATCCGGTGATTTTGCAGAGAGCCATATCAATTTACAGGAATACTCATTATAAACATTGCTAAAAGATACAACTATTATGCCCGGATTTATAGATGCACTTCTCCTTATTAATGCAACCGCTGTGATTTCAAAAACACTTTACGGTAAAAAGCAAAGCATGCAATAATCTGAGTATGGCGCTCAGAGACCAAACCAGCCAAACAGATATCCGCCATGTTGGCTTCAACAGAAGTCAGAAATGGCATTATAAATATTCACCTACCTTTGCTGATCTTCCTCAGAATGCACTCCCAGGAATCCCAGTTCCGCAATAAATGTTGGTTTTGTTTGATAATGTCCATTTATGTCCAAATAGCTTCTTTTGTTAGCGCTTTTTGGTAAACAAATCCAAACTTACGAAGCGCGTTCACTAGGAGCAGACAAAGTCCAAAAAATTCCGTTACCGTAGAAACATGTCAAAACGATGTACAAAATCAATCTTTAGGATGTTTTTAACATTAATCTTCAATAATGTTCCAACCGGAGAATTTCCTTTGTCTTCAGGAATGCAATGGAACGCAAGCTAACTATCACGTGAGCGCGCGAGACTGAGCTCATGGCTGCTGCCAGACCTCTGACTCATTCCCCCCTCATTCAGCCCCACTTCACAGTAGAAGCCTGAAACAACGTTCTAAAGACTGTTGACATCTAGTGGAAGCCTTAGGAAGTGCAAGATGACCCCATAGACAATGTATTCGATAGGGCAAGAGTTGAAAAACTACAAACCTCAGATTTCCCACTTCCTGGTTGGATTTTTTCTCAGGTTTTCGCCTGCCATATGAGTTCTGTTATACTCACAGACATCATTCAAACAGTTTTAGAAACTGAGTCTTCTATCCAAATCCACTAATTATATACATATTCTGGCTTTTATGGCTTTTCATCCAAAATTCCCAATGCTGCCCCCTGCCCTAGAGAAGTTAATGTGAGTCTGGAAGGAGAGTTTACAGTCAAACCAGATACATAGGTATTTGTAGTTGTCCACATATTCTAGGTCAGAACCGTCCAGAGTAGTGATGCTAGACGGGCAGGTGCGGGCAGCGATCGGTTGAAGAGCATGCATTTAGTTTTACTTGCATTTAAGAGCAGTTGGAGGCCACGGAAGGAGAGTTGTATGGCATTGAAGCTCGTCTGGAGGTTAGTTAACACAGTGACCAAAGAAGGGCCAGAAGTATACAGAATGGTGTCGTCTGCGTAGAGGTGGACCAGAGAATCACCCGCAGCAATAACGACATCATTGATGTATACAGAAAAGAGAGTCGGCCTGAGAATTGAACCCTGTGGCACACCCATAGAGACTGCCAGAGGTCCAGACAACAGGCCTTCCGATTTGACACACTGAACTCTATCAAAGAAGTAGTTGGTGACCCAGGCGAGGCAATCATTTGAGAAACCAAGTCTGTTGAGTCTGCCGATATGAATGTGGTGATTGACAGAGTCGAAAGCCTTGGCCAGGTCGATGAATACAGCGGCAAAGTAATATTTCTTATCGATGTCGGTTACGATATCGTTTAGGACCTTGAGCGCCCGTGACCAGCTCTGAACCCAGATTGCATAGCAGAGAAGGTACGGTGGGATTCGAAATGGTCGGTAATCTGTTTAACTTGGCTTTCGAAGACCTTAGAAAGGCAGGGTAGGATAGATATAGGTCTGTGGGATTAATGGGGGAGGCTTGGGCAAGTTGCTGTGGAGGGTACAGTGCAGGTGATCGGGGTAGCCAGGTGGAAAGCATGGCCAGCCATGATGCTGGAAAGACAATGTGGAAATAACATTTTCAAGCACAGTACTGTGAAAAAGGGGTAACGAGAGGTTCCTTGTTATGAATGGTTGCATTGATTTGTTTAGATGTTTAGTAGTAAGATCTAAGACTTTATTCTTTCTCCCAACCCTCTGCAGGTCAGAAAATCAGCCCAGACGGCAAGGCCAAGATTCAGCTACAGTTGGTCCTACACACGGGGGAGAGCACCAACCTCCACTTCTCCAACGAGAGCACTGCCCTGAAAGACCGCGATGCAGCCAAGGACCTCCTCCAGCAGCTGCTGCCCAAATTCAAGAAGAGGGCTAACAAGGAACTGGAGGAGAAGAACAGGTGAGGGACAAATTACACAGATCCCCTTAACTTTCTTGGTCACTGTGAAGTATTCACCAGAAACCAAACAGGTAGGGAGTTACCTGAATTTGTCCATTTAGAAATACTTCTGTTCGTTGCAAAACATTTTTGCAATGTTGTGTGATTTAATGAATACACCCTAGATCTCCATAGTTTCAACATCACAGAAAGATTCCAGCGCCACTTACCACAGATTGCAAAAGAAAATGGCAGCTAATATTTACCTTTGCTTACTCTTAGAACGTTTGTGATCATGATTTCTGACTAGAATATCTTATTGACTTGATTGTGTGTGTGCGCTAAGTGAATAACCAACCGACAGGCTGTTTGTGATGTATTGTTTTCTCCTCTCTCTAGAATGTTACAGGAAGATCCGGTGCTGTTCCAGCTGTACAAGGATCTGGTGGTGTGTCAGGTGATCAGCGCTGAGGAGTTCTGGGCCAATCGGCTGAGCATAAACAACGTGGACCACTCCCTCTCCAACAACAAGCAGGAAGTTGGCATCTCGGCAGCCTTCTTGGTGAGCTCAGTGATTTTAATGATGGGTTGTGTCCCAAATGGCACCCTATTTCCCCCCCCATGGGTTTAACCCATAGTAGTGCACTATAAAGGGAATGGGGTGCCATTTTGGATCAAACCGATGTTTCCCATGGTCAAATTGTCCCAGTGTCCTGCATCTGTCTTGTCTTGCCCATGCTGATACCACTCCAAACGGGGATTGTGGATGGATAAAGCCCTTTGTGTCATTTCAGGCGGACATCCGGCCCCAGACAGATGGCTGTAACGGCCTTAGATACAACCTTACATCTGACATTATCGAGTCAATCTTCAGAACGTACCCTGCAGGTAAGACACCTCGGGTTCTCGGTCATGGAAACCAATGGGATGAGTTGAAAACGATGTTGTCACTTCACCTACTTGGTGGTCGACCCGTAATGGATGGGACTTTGGGCCCTGTTAGAATACCGTTCCAATAAATGTCTGACTAAGTTGCTTTGGATAAAAGCGTCTGCTACGGCCTCCCGGGTGGCGCAGTGGACTACGGCACTGCATCGCAGCGCTAGCTGTGCCACCAGAGACTGGGTTCGCTGTGCCACCAGAGACTGGGTTCGCGCTCAGGCTCTGTCGTGACTGGGAGGTCCGTGGGGCGACGCACAATTGGTCTAGCGTCGTCCGGGTCAGGGAGGGTTTGGCCGGTAGGGATGTCCTTGTCTCGTCGTGCACTAGTGACTCCTGTGGCGGGCCGGGTGCAGTGCGCGCTAACCAAGGTTGCCAGGTGCACTGTGTTTCCTCCGACATATTGGTGCGGCTGGCTTCCGGGTTGGATGGCGCTGTGTTAAGAAGCAGTGCGGCTTGGTTGGGTTGTGTATCGGAGGACGCATGGCTTTCGACCTTCGTCTCTCCTGAGTCCGTACGGGAGTTGTAGCGATGAGACAAGATAGTAGCTACTAAACAATTGGATACCACGAAATTGGGGAGAAAAAAGCGTCTGCCAAATGGCATATAATTATATTTATATTATACATTGAGTGTACAAAACATTAGGATATTCCTAATATTGAGTTGCACCCCATTTTACTCGGTAACCGGTGCACCTATTACCATACCCTGTTCAAAGGCACTTGAATATTTTGTCTTGCCCATTCACCTCCTGAATGGCACACACACAATCTCTGTTGTCTCAAGCGTTAAAAATCCTTCATTAACCTGTCTCTTCCCCTTCATCTACACTGATTTGAAGTGGATTTAACAAGTAACATCAATAAGGGGTCATGGCTTTCACCTGGTCAGTCTGTCATGGATAAAGCAGGTGTTGTGCCCTCTGTGTATGTACCCTTCGAATGCAGTCTTCTTCACTTCCTTAGTTATCCCTGATCAGTAAATGATTGGATAAGGGAAGGTATCCAACCAGATCAATGATTTACATAAAATAAGGAGGAAGGATGTATTATGTATTCAAACAGGGCCATGTATTTTTTTTTGCATCACACTAGTGTCCTATATTGTCCTGTCATTGACTCACTTAACGTTTCCTTCCAGTGAAACAGAAGTATGGTGAGAACGTTCCTCATAATATGACAGAGAAGGAGTTCTGGACGCGGTTCTTCCAGTCCCACTACTTCCACCGAGACCGCATCAACACGGGCCTGCAAGACATCTTCTCAGAGTGTGCAAAGCAAGACGAGAAGGGTACAGTCACTTCTCACTCGGAGGAGAGCAGTCAATGGGTTTATAGTCTTCTGGTTTAGAAAGTTATTTTTTTGTTCATAGAGATAAGGGAATGTCTACTCACTTCCTGGATTGGGTAAAAAAAAAATAATAATTGTCCAGCTCCTTTTATTATATTAGTTGTGTGTGTAAAGCCTCTACCATCTACACCTAACGCATAATGTAAGAGAGCAATACCAATATAATGATGCTGCAATGATTAGTGTCAGTTTTAATTTCTTTGCTTTTCCATATTCTGCAGGCCTGAAGTCCATGGTGTTCCAAGGAGTGAAGAACCCAATGGTGGACCTGCTGTCACTGGAGGATAAGTCGTTAGATGAGGTGATGTTACGTTATTGGGCACTTTACACCATTAGGAACCAAAAAGGATCTACCTGAATTAGTCTAAAAGAAACTCTTATTTATTTTTGCAACGTTTTTTGCAAATGAATACATCCCTACAATTTACAATCCAGGGTTTCTCCAAGCAGATTAGCCGCCTCAACTTGCTCAATTTCCACATTTATTTATTACAAGATTTCGTTGAGGTTTAGTTAATGATTTGTCGGCGGCAGGGTAGCCTAGTGGTTAGAGCGTTGGACTAGTAACCGGAAGGTTGCAAGTTCAAACCCCCGAGCTGACACGGTACAGATCTGTTGTTCTACCCCTGAACAGGCAGTTAACCCACTGTTCCTAGGCCATCATTGAAAATAAGAATTTGTTCTTCACTGACTTGCCTGGTTAAATAAAGATAAAAAAAATTTTAAAAAATGCAAAGCTTTTAGTTTTTGAAATATTTGGGACTAGCCTTTTTCTTGGCACCCATTCTGGAACTGACTGCAACTCTTTGTTAATTGTTACAGTCAATTAAGTTGTTGTGGTAGCTGACGTGTATAGTGTTGCGTCACCGGCATACTCAGACACATGGGGTTTACTCAGTGCCAGTGGCAGATTTTTTTCAAAGTACGGGGCCTAGACAGCTGCCCTGTGGAATGCCTGGATTTTGCAGGAGAGGCTTCCATTAAAGGACACCCTCTGTGTTCTGTTAGACAGGTAACAGAACACAGATAGTACCTCACTGTTTCTCTCTTTTGTGCCGTTTTCACATCCCCGCTTATAATCTTGAGACACCACAGAATCCAGGTGGTATTTTGTTGAACGTCGGAGAGGTTGTGAGCATTCATTCACCTTCTAATGCTGCCTGCCAGCTCACCCTCCAATTCTTAACCTTTGGTCATCCCGAGAGGTGCATTGGTCCTAGGCACTGCATCGCAGTGCTAGCTGTGCCACTAGAGATCATGGTTCGAGTCCAGGCTCTGTCGCGACCGGTAGACCCATGGGGCGGCTCACAATTGGCCTAGCGTCGTCCGTGTTAGGGGAGGGTTTGGCCGGCAGGGATGTCCTTGTCCCATCACCCTCTAGCAAATCCTGTGGCGGGCCGGGCGCAATGCACGCTGACACGGTCGGCAGGTGTATGTTGTTTTTTCAGACACATTGGTGCGACTGGGTTCCGGGATAAGCTTGTCAAGAAGCGGTGTGGTTGGGTTGCGTTTCAGAGGACGCGCGGCTCTCGACCTTCACCTCTCCCGAGTCTCATCGCTGCAACTCCCGTACAGACAAGACTGTAACTACCCAATTGGAAACTCCAAAAAAGGGGAAAAAAATCAAAATAAATACTTACCCATAAGGTGGGAAACAGTTGGTCCTCTGTGGTTCTGTTGGTAGAGCAAGGGTTGTGGGTTTGATTCCCGCTGGGATCACCATATGTAAAATGTATGCCCATATGACCAGGTGGCTTTGGATAAAATCTTCTGCTAATGGCTTATTATATTATTCAGTATGTCCTCTCTCCGGGGTTATGGGTCTAACTCGACGTGTCACTAATCAGTATGTCCTCTCTCCAGGGTTATGGGTCTAACTCCACAGCACCTTCTACGTCCAATACTAACAAGACCGTGAAGGAGAACAGTAACTCTGCCATAATCAAGAGGTTCAACCACCACAGTACCATGGTGCTGGCAGCAGGCTCCGGAAAGAAAGCGTGAGTTGACGATTATAAGTACCTTCTCAAAAGAGATCTTCTCTTGTCGTTTTCACTGCAGAGCCGTGTGCTAACCTAGCGGTCTGTCTCCATAGGGATGCTCCTAACGGTCAGGCCTGTGAGACTAGCAGTACAGATGGAAACTCTAGGGATTCGGACTTCTTCCAACCGCCCATTAAGAAGGTATGATGATTATCTCTCTTACTGTGAAGGCAAATCATACAAGATAAAGACTTGTTTAAGTGCTGAGCTTTTATAAATATACTGAACAAAAATTATAAATGCAACATGTAACAATTTTTAAAAGATTTTACTGAGTTACAGTTTATAGAAGGAAATCGGTCAATTGAAAATTAATTCATTAGGCCCTAATCTATGGATTTCACTTGACTGGGAATACCGGTACCTTATTTATTTTTTAAGTAGGGGCGTGGATCAGAACCACCATTGCCTCATGCAGTGCATCATATCTCCTTCGCATAGATTGATCAGGCTGTTGATTGTGGAATCTTGTTCCACTCTTCAATGGCTGTGCGAAGTTGATGAATATTGGCGGGAACTGGAAACGTGCTGTTGTACACGTCGATCCAGAGCATCCCAAACATGCTCAAAGGGTGACATGTCTGGTGAGTATGCGGGCCATGGAAGAACTGGGACATTTTCGACTTCCAGGAATTGTGTACAGATCCTTGCGACATGGGGCCATGCATTATCACGCTGAAACATGAGATGATGGCTGCAGATGAATGGCACGACAATGGGCCTCAGGATCTCGTCACGGTATCTCTGTGCATTCAAATTGGAATCAATAAAATGCAATGCAAAATAAAATGTGTTCATTGTTGTGAACTTATGCCGGCCTCTACCATAACTCCACTGCCACCATGGGGGCACTCTGTTCACAATGTTGATATAAAAAAAACTGCCCCCCCCCTGGTTAGACGTACTGCCAAATAAACATTTTAAAAAAATACATTGGAGGCGGCTTATGGTAGAGAAATTAACATTAAATTATCTGGCAACAGCTCTGGTGGATATTCCCGCAGTCAGCATGCCAATTGCATTTTCCTTCAAAACTTGAGACAGCTGTGGCGTTGTGTGACAACTTAGTGGCCTTTTATTGTCCCCAGCACAAGGTGCACCTGTGTAATGATCATGCTGTTTAATCAGCGTCTTGATATTCCACACCTGTCAGGTGGATGGATTATCTTGGCAAAAGAGAAATGTTCTCAAACAGGGATGTTAACAAATTTGTGCAACATTTCAGAGAAATAAGCCTTTTTGTGCAAATGGCAAATTTCTGGGATCTTATTTCAGCTCATGAGACATGGGACCAACACTTTACCTGTTGCGTTTTATATTGTTCAGTATATACTGTATATTCTAGCTGTGAAACATGGGACCAGCACATGACATGTTCTGTTTATCTTGTTGTTCAGTGTACATTATGAGCATTGACACACAGTAAACACATTCATCACTCTGCCATGCTGTGAATATAGGCTCTTACCCTTTATGATGGTACAGAGAGCCAAACAGTGTGCTTCCTTTCCAAGATGAGGTGGCACTTTTTGTTATTAAAGCTGTGGTGTATTTCAGGTGAAAATACAAGATGTCATAGAGTATGAGGACCTTCATAGGGAGAATGGGAAGAAGACAGTGGCTCTGAACCTCAAGAAGTCTGACAGGTGGGTTCTATATCACTGAGTGGGTGCTCTGCTTTCTCTCTGGTGTGGTTGTTTATGGACACCATACTTTGGAACTAGTGTGCTCTCTGGCTCGGCTCTTTGGCTCTGGCTCGGCTCTCTGGCTCGGCTCTCTGGCCCTGGCTCGGCTCTCTGGCCCTGGCCCGGCTCTCTGGCCCTGGCCCGGCTCTCTGGCCCTGGCCCGGCTCTCTGGCCCTGGCCCGGCTCTCTGGCCCTGGCCCGGCTCTCTGGCCCTGGCTCGGCGCTCTGGCTCTTTTTAAATGAATGTATCTAAGTTGTCGTCTGTGTTCTCTCCAGGAATGGAGTCCAGTCGAATTGAAGTCTATGAATTCAGGAAGTAAATTGAAATTCCCATTCAATAATTGAAAAAAATGATTCAATGATTTCTCAAACTGAAAAGTAGAAGCTATTTAATTCTAAAAGTTCCATTTTTTTAAAATGTTTTAAAAATCACTTCCTTAATTGACTGTCTTATATTCAAATTGGGCTCCTGAGTGGCGCAGCGGTTTAAGTTACTGCGTCTCAGTGCTGGAGCGTCACTAAAGACATCCTGGTTCAAATCCAGGATGTATCACAACCGGCTGTGATTGGGAGTCCCGTAGGGTGGCGCACAATTGGCCCAGTGTCGTCCGGGTTTGACCGGTGTAGGCCGTCATTGTAAATAAGAATTTGTTCTTAACTGACTTGCCAAGTTAAATAAAAATAATAATTGACCCCAACCCTGGTTCTCTCGCATATACTTTAGTGATGGGAAGAATGGCTCTTTTTACAGATTACTAGATTATTTTTTTAAACCTTTATTTAACCAGGCAAGTCGGTTAAGAACCAATTCTTATTTTCAATGACGGCCTAGGAACTGCCTTGTTCAGGGGCAGAACGACAGATTCTTACCTTGTCAGCTCGGGGATTCGATCCAGCAACCTTTCGGGTTACTGCCCCAACGCTCTAACCACTAACCAACGACCTCGTCGTTCAGTCCAAAAAAAAACAATCTAATTTTGTTAATTTGAGTTAGCTGGTGAACGATAAACTCAAACCTGGGGTCATGATTCTAAAAGCCTCTCGTTCACATGGTCTCCACCATAAGGAGGATTACTGGGGCTGCCACTACTGGGGCTGCCACTACTGGGGCTGCCACTACTGGGGCTGCCACTACTGGGGCTGCCACTACTGGGGCTGCCACTACTGGGGCTGCCATTTGTGACAGACTTGTAGCCTAAAAGTAGTGTTTGAACAATTTTACATGTTGATTGCTAGGCAATAGCATACAAGTATGATAATTTATTGATCTAGTTGTGGCTGCAATCAGACTAGATTGTGAGCAACTCTTGATGGAATGCATTACTTGACTGCTGTGAGGGATGAGCACAATATGGTTTTAACTCTGTTTCTCTTGAACATGCCATACCATTTTAATGAATTATATGAAGAGTGCCTTGGTCCTCATTTCTTTTTGATAACTAATGTTGTAAATGTACCTCCTCTGTTCTTGCAGGTACTCTCATGGTCCCGTGCCTCTCCTGCCCCAACAGTACACCACCAGTCAAGACATCGTCAACTCTGTCAACTGTATAAAGCAGGAAATAGCCAGCTACAAACCCTGCCTTACTCAGGTTAGACACCCCTCTGTTTCTCCGCTAATCTCGGGGAAAACCCGGAACTGAAGAAAAAAAACATGCGTTATTGCGTCGGAGGCTCGTTTATTTTTTGGGGGGGGGTTGAAAGATACTAAAGCTGGCCTCCCGGGTGGCGCAGTGGTTAAGGGCGCTGTACTGCAGCGCCAGCTGTGCCATCAGAGTCCCTGGGTTCGCGCCCAGGCTCTGTCGTAACCGGCCGCGACCGGGAGGTCCGTGGGGCGACGCACAATTGGCCTAGCGTCGTCCGGGTTAGGGAGGGGCTTGGTCGGTAGGGATGTCCTTGTCTCATCGCGCACCAGCGACTCCTGTGGCGGGCCGGGCGCAGTGCGCGCTAGCCAAGGTTGCTTCCGGGTTGGATGTGCGCTGTGTTAAGAAGCAGTGCGGCTTGGTTGGGTTGTGTATCGGAGGACGCATGACTTTCAACCTTCGTCTCTCCCGAGCCCGTACGGGAGTTGTAGCGATGAGACAAGATAGTAGCTACTAACAATTGGAAAACACAAAATTGGGGAGAAAACGGGGAAAAAGAAAAGAAGAAAAAAATATTTAAAAAAAAAGATACTAAAGTATGTTTGCTGTTGAAATCTGTGTTTTTTTAAAAAAATATTTGTTCTAAAGGTCTTTTTAACAGTCGTAATCCTCCCTTTTACAGGTGATGTCCAGCAGTACAGCCAGTTGTGCCATCGCCGCCCTCTCTCCAGGGGGTGTTCTCATGCAGGCGTTAGCACAGCAAGCCATTAACCGTGAGTTTACGGATGAACCCCTTTCGTTCCAAGTTTATTTACCTAGTGAGTAGTCCTGTCGGCCCCGGCCAGTCAAGTCACCGACACGGATGTTATCGCTTCTGTTTCCTCGGTTTACAGAGATGGTTCCCAATGACGTTCAGGGGGAGCTGAAGCATCTGTACACGGCTGCTGGGGAGCTGCTGAGACACTTCTGGTCCTGTTTTCCTGTCAACACACTTTTCCTGGAAGAGAAGGTGACTACTGCTTGAAGAGGGCGATCTGCAGTTCAAACGATAACAAACCTGCCCACCCCCACCACTGTTTTGATAAACGGTGGAGAAATGTAACTTCTCTCAAATCCATTGACCGTTCATCTACTGCAACCCTCGGTCTAGAATCGCGTGGGTTGTGAGTACAGCGGACCCCAAACCGATCCAAATGTAGCATGCATTGGTCAGAAAATCGATTCAAACATTAGGACTTGTCTATTTCACTAATGTTTTGTTCATATTATTATTATTTAATTTTTTGTATTTTCCCGAAAATGTTTAATCTTTTGTGCCAACTGGTGCGTCCCCTCTCCATCGGTGTGGAACTAAGCAGTTAAGTGTTGTCATTGATCTACAAGTCATTTGGCAAGCCGATCTACCCAAGGCAATATCAGTAGCCTGATCTAAACTGCACGGTGCCCAGCATCGCGCGCTTACCAATGCCAGGTAGACAGCCTGATCTTAACCAATGCCAGGTAGACAGCCTGATCTAAACTGTGCACGGTGCCCAGCATCGCGTGCTTACCAATGCCAGGTAGACAGCCTGATCTTAACCAATGCCAGGTAGACAGCCTGATCTAAACCAATGCCAGGTAGACAGCCTGATCTAAACCAATGCCAGGTAGACAGCCTGATCTAAACCAATGCCAGGTAGACAGCCTGATCTAAACCAATGCCAGGTAGACAGCCTGATCTAAACCAATGCCAGGTAGACAGCCTGATCTAAACCAATGCCAGGTAGACAGCCTGATCTAAACCAATGCCAGGTAGACAGCCTGATCTAAACCAATGCCAGGTAGACAGCCTGATCTAAACCAATGCCAGGTAGACAGCCTGATCTAAACCAATGCCAGGTAGACAGCCTGATCTAAACCAATGCCAGGTAGACAGCCTGATCTAAACCAATGCCAGGTAGACAGCCTGATCTAAACCAATGCCAGGTAGGCAGCCTGATCTAAACTGTGCAGGGTGCCCAGCATCGCGCGCTTACCAATGCCAGGTAGACAGCCTGATCTAAACCAATGCCAGGTAGACGGCCTGATCTAAACCAATGCCAGGTAGACGGCCTGATCTAAACCAATGCCAGGTAGACGGCCTGATCTAAACCAATGCCAGGTAGACGGCCTGATCTAAACCAATGCCAGGTAGACGGCCTGATCTAAACCAATGCCAGGTAGACGGCCTGATCTAAACCAATGCCAGGTAGACGGCCTGATCTAAACCAATGCCAGGTAGACGGCCTGATCTAAACCAATGCCAGGTAGACGGCCTGATCTAAACCAATGCCAGGTAGACGGCCTGATCTAAACCAATGCCAGGTAGACGGCCTGATCTAAACCAATGCCAGGTAGACGGCCTGATCTAAACCAATGCCAGGTAGACGGCCTGATCTAAACCAATGCCAGGTAGACGGCCTGATCTAAACCAATGCCAGGTAGACGGCCTGATCTAAACCAATGCCAGGTAGACGGCCTGATCTAAACCAATGCCAGGTAGACGGCCTGATCTAAACCAATGCCAGGTAGACGGCCTGATCTAAACCAATGCCAGGTAGACGGCCTGATCTAAACCAATGCCAGGTAGACGGCCTGATCTAAACCAATGCCAGGTAGACGGCCTGATCTAAACCAATGCCAGGTAGACGGCCTGATCTAAACCAATGCCAGGTAGACGGCCTGATCTAAACCAATGCCAGGTAGACGGCCTGATCTAAACCAATGCCAGGTAGACGGCCTGATCTAAACCAATGCCAGGTAGACGGCCTGATCTAAACCAATGCCAGGTAGACGGACTGATCTAAACCAATGCCAGGTAGACGGACTGATCTAAACCAATGCCAGGTAGACGGCCTGATCTAAACCAATGCCAGGTAGACGGCCTGATCTAAACCAATGCCAGGTAGACGGCCTGATCTAAACCAATGCCAGGTAGACGGCCTGATCTAAACCAATGCCAGGTAGACGGCCTGATCTAAACCAATGCCAGGTAGACGGCCTGATCTAAACCAATGCCAGGTAGACGGCCTGATCTAAACCAATGCCAGGTAGACGGCCTGATCTAAACCAATGCCAGGTAGACGGCCTGATCTAAACCAATGCCAGGTAGACGGCCTGATCTAAACCAATGCCAGGTAGACGGCCTGAGCTAAACCAATGCCAGGTAGACGGCCTGAGCTAAACCAATGCCAGGTAGACGGCCTGATCTAAACCAATGCCAGGTAGACGGCCTGATCTAACACCTCTCCACTGCACCTTCAGCATTCAAAATGGCCGAAAAAAAAGAAAGCATGTTTCACTTAAGTAAAAGTTGTGGCTAAGCTACCGGAGAGACAACTCACCTGGCTATAGGTTACCTGTTGAACGGGGCTTTCAATAGATTTTTATTTTAGTTTATTCAGCAATTGTTTTGGTATGTTTTATTTTTTTTGCTTTAACCTCGAGCGTCGAGCAATCCCGTATCAGGGAGCGTGATCATAGCCTCAAGCTCATTACCATAACGCATAACGTTTCCTATTCATGAAAATCGCAAATGAAATGAGATAAATGTATTCAAACAGAAGCTTAGCCTTTTGTTAACGACACTGTCATCTCAGATTTTCAAAATATGCTTTTCAACCAAAGCTACACAAGCGTTTGTGTAAGAGTATTGATAGCTAGCATAGCAATAAGCCTAGCATTCAGCAGGCAACATTTTCACAAAAACAAGAAAAGCATTCAAATAAAATAATTTACCTTTGAAGAACTTCGGATGTTTTCAATGACGAGACTCTTAGTTAGATAGCAAATGTTTGTTTTTTTCCAAAAATATTATTTGTGTAGACGAAATAGCTCCGTTTTGTTCATCACGTTTGGCTAAGAAAAAGACCGGAAAATGCAGTCACTTACAACGCCAAATTTTTTTCCAAATTAGCTGCATAATATCGACAGAAACATGTCAAACGTTGTTTTAGAATCAATCCTCAAGGTGTTTTTCACATATCTATTCGATAATCTATCAGTGGTGACAGTGGGCTTCTCATCAAATTAAGAGCGCCCCCTATATCGAAGAGGTTAAACAATCGGTGTATATGGTCATTTTTTAGACGTACATGGTGAAGTTGATAATTTTCAAAACGAGGACGGCGATCACTTTGCGAGGTGCGCTGTATGACCGAGAGGAGTGAAGATCAGCGAACTTACGAACAGTTAAATCCATTCTGTTTTGAGATGGGTTATAAACTCAGTGGTCAGTTTATTAGGTACACCCATCTAGTACTGTGTTGGACCCCCCCCCCCCCCCCTCCCCCTTTAGCCTCCAGAACAGCCTGAATTATTGGGGCCGTGGAACCGTTAATCAATTGTTATCAAGGGAACTAACGTGTTCCAGGAAATCATTCCCCACACCTTTACACCACCAGCCTGTACTGTTGACACCGGGCAGGATGTGGCCTTGGTCTCCGGCTGCCTCTGCAAATCCTGACTCTGCCATCAGCATGACGCAACAGGAACTGGTGTTTGTCGGACCAGGCTATGTTTTTCCACTGGAGCCGCTTCTTCTTGTTTTTAGCTGATAGGAGTGGAACCCGGTGTGGTCGTCTGCTGCAATAGCCAATCCCTGACGAGGACCGTCAAGTTGTGTGTTCTGAGATGCCGTTCTGCACACCACTGTTGTGCTGCACCTTAATTTGCCTGTTTGTGGGCCCGCCTGTTAGCTTGCATGATTCCTGCCATTCTCCTGTTAGCTTGCATGATTCCTGCCATTCGCCTGTTAGCTTGCATGATTCCTGCCATTCGCCTGTTAGCTTGCATGATTCCTGCCATTCGCCTGTTAGCTTGCATGATTCCTGCCATTCTCCTGTTAGCTTGCATGATTCCTGCCATTCTCCTGTTAGCTTGCATGATTCCTGCCATTCTCCTTCCACCTCTCGTCAACGAATGTTTCTCATCCACACGACTGCCGCTGACTGGATGTTTTGTCTCACCGTTCTCAGTAAACCCTAGACACTGTCGTGCGTGAAAAGCCCAGGAGGTTCGTTTCTGTGATACAGGAACCCGGGGATCATACGGCGCTCAATCACTTAGGTCACTGGTTTCAATCAAACAGTACCTGGATGCCTGTCTGCCTGCTTTATATAGTAAACCACGGCCACGTGACTCAGTGTAGGAGTGACTCAGTGTAGGAGTGACTCAGTGTAGGAGCAAACCATTTTTTTGTGTACGGGGTGGTGTACCTAAAAAAAACAGGCTACATTGCCCCTCCCCCTAATCTGACAGTGGTAGTTGTCTTGTTTCCTTTATGGCTCTAATCTGATAGTGGTGGTAGATGCGTAGTCTCCATTATGGCTCTAACCTGGTAGTGGGGTGGTAGATGTCTAGTCTCCCTTATGGCTCAGCTCAGGTGCCTACATAGTACATACATCATTTACACAGTCACACACACACACACACAGTCTGCTCAGACAGAACCAGCCCCCACACACACACACACACGCACATACACAGCCGGCTCGTTTGGATCCCGCCCAGAGGCCCGGCTCGTTTGGATCCCGCCCAGAGGCCCGGCTCGTTAGAGCCAACAGCAGCAGATTTTAATGTAGAATGGAAAATGTATGTGTTTATGCAACAAATGTTAGCGCACCGAATCGTGTCACAATCAATTTGTTCTCTAATCAAACCAAATTGCACCAAATTGTTTAAAACTTAAAAAACGTATCGTTCCTGAATCGGAGCCCGTGTGTCTAGATGCGTATCGAATCATCTTGATAGAGAAATATGCACATCCCTCGTTGTCTGTCGTTGCATCCATGGGGTCAATATGAGAGGAGGAGTTGCAGTCTTACTACCTTTTCTATCATCTCTATAGCAACAAGTGAAGGCTATTTTGCAGAAGAAAAAAAAACATTTTGACTCTGTTGCCGTTGTCTCTTACATGTCTTTTCTCGTGTGTGTGTGTCAGGTGGTAAAGATGAGGTCCAACCTGGAGAGATTCCAGATGACCAAGCTCCGCCCCTTCCAGGAGAAAGTCCAGCGTCAATACCTGAGTACTAACGTAAGCCCCCCCCTAGAGACTCATTATTTAAATTGGGTAGCTAATAGTGGCCCCCCCTAGAGACTCATTATTTAAATTGGGTAGCTAATAGTGCCCCCCCCCCCCTAGAGACTCATTATTTATATCAGGTAGCTAATAGTGCCCCCCCCCCCCCCTAGAGACTCATTATTTATATCAGGTAGCTAATAGTGGCCCTCCCTAGAGACTCACTATTTATATTGGGTAGCTAATAGTGGCCCCACCTAGAGACTCATTATTTATATCGGGTAGCTAATAGTGTCAGAGTTGGTAGAGGTCCTGTCTGGGTCCGTTGGTAGAGGTCCTGTCTGGGTCCGTTGGTAGAGGTCCTGTCTGGGTCCGTTGGTAGAGGTCCTGTCTGGGTCCGTTGGTAGAGGTCCTGTCTGGGTCCGTTGGTAGAGGTCCTGTCTGGGTCCGTTGGTAGAGGTCCTGTCTGGGTCCGTTGGTAGAGGTCCTGTCTGGGTCCGTTGGTAGAGGTCCTGTCTGGGTCCGTTGGTAGAGGTCCTGTCTGGGTCCGTTGGTAGAGGTCCTGTCTGGGTCCGTTGGTAGAGGTCCTGTCTGGGTCCGTTGGTAGAGGTCCTGTCTGGGTCCGTTGGTAGAGGTCCTGTCTGGGTCCGTTGGTAGAGGTCCTGTCTGGGTCCGTTGGTAGAGGTCCTGTCTGGGTCCGTTGGTAGAGGTCCTGTCTGGGTCCGTTGGTAGAGGTCCTGTCTGGGTCCGTTGGTAGAGGTCCTGTCTGGGTCTGTTGGTGGAGGTCCTGTCTGGGTCCGTTGGTAGAGGTCCTGTCTGGGTCTGTTGGTAGAGGTCCTGTCTGGGTCTGTTGGTAGAGGTCCTGTCTGGGTCCGTTGGTAGAGGTCCTGTCTGGGTCCGTTGGTAGAGGTCCTGTCTGGGTCCGTTGGTAGAGGTCCTGTCTGGGTCCGTTGGTAGAGGTCCTGTCTGGGTCCGTTGGTAGAGGTCCTGTCTGGGTCCGTTGGTAGAGGTCCTGTCTGGGTCCGTTGGTAGAGGTCCTGTCTGGGTCTGTTGGTGGAGCATGGTGCTTGCAAAGTCAGGATTGTGTGATTTTTATTTATTTTTTTCCCCTGGGGCCACCTTTATGAAACTGTATGCATGCATAACGAAGTCGCTTTGGATAAAAGTATCTCGTAAATATTCTAGATAATACTATAGACTGACCTTTTCAAAGAGAATCTTGGGTACGGTCTTCAGAGGGGGTCTTTATCTGTGACCCGTGAGAGCTCCAGGACATTATTTCTTCATCTCAGAATATGATGTTTTAAATCTCTCCTACAGCTTACTGGTCACCTTGAGGACATGTTTCAGATGGCCTACAATAAATTCCACGCCTGGCAAACACGTCGGATGATGAGGAAAACCTGAGAGGGGAGAAACTCATGGCTTTATCAGAGAGAATGGAAAGAATGAATGAACGAGTACAAGATGGATGGACAGACCTTATTCTACCTACCAGGCTGCTGTGTCAGAGGAGAGACAGATGGCATAGTCGCCCCCCCCCCCCCCCCCCCGGGGGTGAGATGAAGATTCAGACGGGTGCTGCTGTTAGCCTGCTAAAACCCCACAGGTCCATCAGACTGACACACTCACTAGGTCTCAATCACAAATTACTCTTATTAGTTTTTTTTTTTTTGCGTTTTCCTCGGTGAATGGGATTCATGGGAAAATGTTGGGGTCATGACTCTCCGCTATAAGGTTTGAACAAACATAGGCTAACTTTCTTTTTTTTAAATGTGTATAAAACGACCAGACTTCAGATGGGAAGTCAAAAAAGGAACTCAGGAACTGAACAGACTATGTTAAATAACAATACATTTTTATAAGCAAAAGGACTGTGTGATGTGAAGCTTAACTTAATGTGAGATGCTCTCAGTACAGAGACTGAAAGATGGAGAGCTCAGTACAGATGCCACGCCCTTTCCCCAGTCCTCCCAGGCCTTTTTCCCCAGTCCTCCCAGGCCTTTTTCCCCAGTCCTCCCAGGCCTTTTTCCCCAGTCCTCCCAGGCCTTTTTCCCCAGTCCTCCCAGGCCTTTTTCCCCAGTCCTCCCAGGCCTTTTTCCCCAGTCCTCCCAGGCCTTTTTCCCCGGTCCTCCCAGGCCTTTTTCCCCGGTCCTCCCAGGCCTTTTTCCCCGGTCCTCCCAGGCCTTTTTCCCCAGTCCTCCCAGGCCTTTTTCCCCAGAGCTGAGGACCGGGTCCAGGGAACCTGTCTGTACGTTGGATGGAGGCTGGCTGGCAGGCAGTCAGGCAACTGAATATAGCAATACTGTAAAGACATTTGTCTACTGTATGGCCACGTCCCCATAGGGCACGCTATTCCCTAGATAGTGCACAGCATTTGACAAGGGCCCTCAGAGCCCAATTGGCCCTGGGTCAAAAGTAGTGCACTGAATAGGGTGCTAATTTGAGATGTTGACTCTGCCCCCAATCACACTTTAAAACTGCACTGGTATGTAATGTCTGTTCTGTTTCTAGCTGCACTGAAGACACCGTCTGGATGTTAACTCAAACATTAAAGTGAAATATATTAATGTTTTTTTTGTTTGTTCTGGTTTTTAGCTTGTTTCTTTTGTGTGTTTTAGTAGTTGGTGAGGCTGTTGTATATGATCTATGGGTGGAAGGTGTAGGATGAAGCTGCCTCTAGACACTGATCTGAGATCATTATTTGCTTTTCTCCAGAAATTGTTTACATTTAGGGGAAGCTGATCCTAGATCTGTAGCTAGGGGTGGAAACTACACCCCAAAAGCTGTGTTCAACCAGGATTTACATGTAGTTGTGTGGTCTAAAATTCTTTAGAAATGCCCAACGGTCAGAATGAAGACTACAGTAGGCTCTCTATCGTAGCCTGGTTATACCAGAGTAAATGTGTTACGTTTGGTGGTTGAACCAGACTTTAGGCTCTCATCAGGGCGGTATTCACATCTGATCTAGGATCAGATTTATTATCTGAGAAAAGAAGAAACCCACACACTGCTCTTACTAGAATTGCTGCTCTTCATTAAGCTTTCCGTATGCGTCAGAGCAGTGGGGGGGTTTCTTTTCTTTTTTTTCACGTGTTTAATTGTTAGCATGTGTAACGGATGTGAAATGGCTAGCTAGTTAGCGGTGGTGTGCGCTAATAGCGTTTCAATCAGTGACGTCACCATGCACCAGCAAATAAATATAGCTCAGATGTGCTAGTGCCTTTTTTTTAAAATTTTGATTCATTATGACCTAAAAGGCAAACAGATCGTACATCATCACTACTATTCTGGGAGGCCTTCTGAATCAAGAGGGAAATGAGCTCTGTAAAGCAGTGCTTCTCTCATGTCATTGTAAATAAGAATTTGTTCTTAACTGACTTGCCTAGTTAAATAAAAAAATGCAATTCCCTACATAGGACTCTAGTCAAAAGTAGTGCACTATGTAGTGCGTGACATGGGGAATATAGTGCCATTTAGGAAGCAGCCCTATCCTCATCTCATGTTAGTGGGCTATTTTGGTGTGTGCTGCAAAGGATGTCTTGGGCATTTTCTCATGTTTCAATCAATAGAGGGTTGCTAATGGACTGCACCACTAACCCAACACTTGCCTATGAAGTGTGCCTGCGCCACTGAAAGTAGTGCACACTCACAGAAACAAGATGCGAGGGGGGGGATTATATTTTCATGAACCTAAAACACAAGATTTATTTTGATTTATTTCTACAAGTAGTATTATGCACAGTAAACTAATCAGCCATGTCTTAATCTACACACTGACAAACCATCACTTAGGTTTTAATTTAATTTTTTATTTTAGCTGACAAACGAATGACCATGGTTACATTCATTTAAGAACTCGTGGATTTAAACGTCAAATAAAACTATTTTTTGGGGGGGGGGGGTACTGAACAGTCTAGTGTAGTAGGGACACACCTCCTTGAAAGAATAGTACCAGTAAATTCAGACTTTTCAGGAAGTGTGTCCCATCACAACCGGAGGCGGAGGAGTCGACAGTTCATTCTAGCTAGAAAGTAAACAACTCACGTTAGTTAAACACACACAGCTAAGGACATGAACTGATAGTAAACTGTGTATCACGAAGATTGAATCGCGATTTAAACAGCGGGGACTGTAATGCCTGGTAAGTTTGTTACAAAACTAAACAAACGATTGCCTAGCCGCTAACGTTAGCTCGCTAACTTTCCCTACCCATCGCAAGCGAGAGCGCTTGGTTAACCTAACGTGTACCTATCAAAACAACAATAACAGTTGATAATATGGACAATGGTCAGTCAGACACAAAGCTGACTATTCAAAAACAAATAAACGGAACTTAGTTTGCGTTTTTACACTTTAGATAGCGAAGAAATGCGATTTTTTTTCCCATTGTGGAGGCACTTTCCCCACTACGCAGGGTCCCGTGATGCCCTGCCATCGTTAAAGGACATTTATTCGTACACCACCTATACCGACACCCCCCCTTTAAAGGTTACAAATGCTTTCAAATCAAGCCTAAACCAGTTACTTTCAGATGGCCAACTAAATTCAATGTAAAGTGAACAAAAGCCTAACTTAGTCTCTACACAGTTGTCACAGCAAGCAAGTGTTACTTTCATTATCTAATGTAAGCTGTGGCAACTGGCTGCATTGTTGGAATGTGAAAGTTTTGTTGTCAAGTTCTTTTGCAGGGAACTTAGTTGTCAGATATGGTGGTTCAAAGTCATTTACAGCAAAAACCCTTTAGCTTAGTTTCAGAAATTAAACGTTTTTATTTATTTTTTTTGCTGATCATTTCTCAAAAGTTTTTTCCCCCTTAATATGCATTAGTGCTTTTTACAGTTATCTTTTTTTTTAACTCTTGGTAGCTGGTGGGGGGAAAGTGGAGTCATGATGTTTCCATTTGAGCGGAGGATGGTGAGAGTCATATGACAGAAGGCAGCTGAGGGTTGGCTAATACTGGTAGGTCACTATAAAACTTCCCTGTTGCGGGAAAACGCAGACGGAATCCAGACAAATTACACGGGAATTAAACAATATTCAAAAATGTATTGAACTTAGTAGGAAATAGACAAACAATGTTTTTTTATTAACTTTTTTTATTAACTTATTAGAAAATGCATCAGTATTTTCCTGCAACTTTCTGAAACTGATCAGGAATGCTCCTGTCTGTGTCCGTTATTCCAGAGGACAATTTGGACGGGATATATTTTTTTTCCCCAAACTTCCCCCTGTAATTATTTCTAGTTTTAGTTTTCATAAAATTGACAGTTAAGACAGAAACCTGGAGTTGTCTTTTTTCTAGGCGTGAAGATATTTCAATAAATCCAGGCGATAACAGGCTGCTACACTGAGAATTCCACCCTTTCTCTCTATCTCTCTCAAGTGTCTAAACCAAACCTTCTTTGGTGTGGTGTCGCAATAATGTTTGAATTGAGGAAGTGTGATCATAATCATTTGGTTATTTTAGTGATCCGCAGTACTTCCCAAATGCCCCCCGGGCCTTCAGATGTAAGCTAAACAGTGCAGTTGCACTTGAGATGCGTTTTAAAGGCTATGGATGTAATTTATCATTTCTAAACGTTGTATGCTGCTTCGCAATCTATTAACAGCAAGGGTTGCATTAAATGTGCGCAATATGTTTTACTGATGCATTATGGCACAATATTCAATTCACACGCACAAAACAGAAACACAAGCATTCACTGTGAAAGTTGATACGTGTAGGCCATTCATATATAATAGTTCATGCGTAGCACTTCGTTCATTTTATCGAATCGGTTATTGTTTTTTTTTTGCTCAACCGGTGAGCAACACCTGTCAAACTCGGACATTTCTCTCAAAACACAGGGATGTCAATTCGCACGGGACTAGTATTATCAGAGGAGTTTGGAGTTCGCCCCCCCCAAAAAACTGTAGGTTATTCAGGCCGGAATTGTTACTGTCCTGCCGTAAAAATGACTGCCATGGCAGATTCGGACGGGATTTAAATAACAGAGGTGGCGTTTAGGGCTCGTGCACATAATTCCATTACTCGACCTCCACCCAGTAAAACGAATCGCGGGATGGGATACATTTTACCGGGCTGGTCATTTAGTTATTTGCACGAATACAATCCACATCCGTAATTTTAGTCGCGTCCGAATCTGCCACGGCAGTCATTTGTGCTATTATCCCAGCTCTAACTCCCAGGTCCTCTGATAATACTTATATCGTGCGAGTCGTCGTCCCAGTGTTTTGCGGGATATTACAGAGTTTTAACAGATGCTGCACACAATTTGTGTAAAAACATGGGAACAGATGTATGCTTAAAACAAAGCGTTATGTCGGTAGCCTACAGATGAGTGATCTGTTTTGTCACATATCTAGTGCCTTACTTCTCTTTTTAAAAGGTGCCAAACTTCTCTTTTAAAAGATGAAGTGGACGATATTGTGCCAATGAATTGCCAAATTAGTCAGTTAATTAAATGTCTGCATAGGTTACAGACAGTTCATTATTCTTATTGATATACATTATTATTTTGACTTTCTCCGAACTGAAGGCCAATATTAGGCTATCACTAGACAAGACAAATATCTTCACGCCTAGAATAGCATCCAGGCTTCCGTCATTAACGGTCCATTGTGAATTAGGGGGCAAAAAATTATTTTACTTTTATTTAACCAGGTAGGCCAGCTGCGAACAAGTTCTCATTTACAACTGCGACCTGGCCAAGATAAAGCAAAGCAGTGAGACACAAGCAACAACAAAAATGACAGGTACATGCTGGAGTAATAATTACATAATAATACTAGTCCCGGTGTGATTAGGGTTTAAGGGTTAATATCTGGCAGAATGGTGTCCTGATTATTTGGATCAATTCAGTGGCCGTTTCGTTTTAACAAACTGCAGAGCACTACGGTAACACCGCTAACCAAACAACGCTCTCTGATTGGTGCCGCGTACAGGGTTGCCATGTTCGCGGTTTTCTAGACCATGAAAAAATATGTCACAGGGGAAAGTGTATGGGTTGCGGGTTTTGGGGCTAATTTTTGAAGTTGCACCGCGGCCGCCATGTCATTTCTCTTCAACATAAATATATACTACTGTTAGTTGCTTCTGGCTGTCAGGCAGTGAGGCAGGCTGTAGCTGGAAACGGCAGATTTAAAAAAAATTGAATATCTACATAGGCTAAAGATGCCCATTATCAGCAACCATCACTCCTGTGTTCCAATGTCACGTTGTGTTAGCTAATCCAAGTTTATAATTTTAAAAGGCTAATTGATCATTAGAAAACCCTTTTGCAATTATGTTAGCACAGCTGAAAACTGTTAAAACTGTCCTTCTTTACTAGTTGAGTATCTGAAGCATCTGCATTTGTGGGTTTAGGCTCAAAATGGCCAGAAACAAAGAACTTTCTTCTGAAACTCAGTCTATTCTTGTTCTGAGAAATGAAGGCTATTCCATGAGAGAAATTGCCAAGAAAGTGAAGATCTCATACAACTCTGTCTACCACTCCCTTCACAGAACAGCACAAACTGGCTCTAACCAGAATAGAAAGAGGAGTGGGAGGCCCCGGTGCACAACTGAGCAAGAGGACAAGTACATTAGAGTGTCCAGTTTGAGAAACAGATGCCTCACAAGTCCTCAACTGGCAGCTTCATTAAATATTACCCACAAAACACCGGTCTCAACGTCAACAGTGAAGAGGCGACTCCGAGAGGCTAGCCTTCTAGGCAGAGTTCCTCTGTCCTGTGTCTGTGTTCTTTTGCCCATCTTAATCTTTTATTTTATTGGCCAGTCTGAGATATGGCTTTTTCTTTGCAACTCTGCCTAGAAGGCCAGCATCCCGGAGTCGCCTCTTCACTGTTGACGTTGAGACTGGTGTTTTGTGGGTACTATTTAATGAAGCTGCCAGTTGAGGACTTGTGAAGTATCTGTTTCTCAAACTAGACACTCTAATGTACTTGTCCTCTTGCTCAGTTGTGCACCGGGGCCTCCCACTCCTCTTTCTATTCTGGTTAGAGACAGTTTGCGCTGTTCTGTGAAGGGAGAAGTACACAGCATTATACAAATTGCGTCATGCGTAAGAACAGCCCTTAGCCGTGGTATATTGGCCATATACCATACTCCCTTGTGCCTTATTGCTTAATCATAGCAGTCAAACAAGTTACATTGACATTCATTCATGGGAAACAATCTAGCGAGTTTAATTAGGGCAAATTATCTTTTCTCTTGCGACATATTCAAATACATCTCAATGTTTGTTTTTTGTTTGTAGGAAAACCAAAATTTGTTTCTGATGTCGTTACTACAATATGTCTTCTTAATTGGCTCGGGAACGTTATGGAAAAATGGTTTATTGTATAAATATGGCAGTTCCTCTCTGGGCTATTTTTCAGGCCTTTTAGCAGGTTTTGGGCTACATACGTTAGCTAGACCTGGCAACCCTGGCCGCATGCACACTTGTACCTTGTACACACACAATGCAACTTTTCTTCTATTTTTTTTCTTTCTTCCCAGACCTCAAAATTGGTCTCCTGATGTGGTTTAAGCATGGTTGTCGACTTTGAACGTCCAATGTTGTTTTGTATTTTGATTTAAACAGTGTAATTTTGAGAAAGAACTGAGAAAAACAGATTGTATAGGGACCTACACTAGGAAGTTGAGGGCAGCTAAGGGTTGGCCAACTCTAGGCAGCTGAGGGTTAGCCGACTCTAGCTAGCTGAGGCTTAGCCGACTCTAGCTAGCTGACTCTAGGCAACCGAGGCTTAGCCGACTCTAGGCAGCCGAGGCTTAGCCGACTCTAGGCAGCCGAGGCTTAGCCGACTCTAGGCAGCCGAGGCTTAGCCGACTCTAGGCGACTAATGAACGAGGAGCAGACAGATGGCTAGCTGAGCTGCATCTTTACAATTTACACAGGATGATACATTTCTCAGATTAAATAGGGCTGGCTACAACATAACCGTGTTTTGTCTCAGCATTGTGTATGACAGAATTACATTTTGACATTGTCACCAAAGCCCCATATATTACCCACCACTGCGACCTGTACGCTCTCGTTGGTTGGCCCTCGCTTCATACTCGTCACCATACCCACTGGCTCCAGGTCATCTACAAGTCTCTGCTAGGTAAAGCCCCACCTTATCTCAGCTCACTGGTCACCATAGCAGCACCCTGGTCACTGGTCACCCCCAAAGCCAATTCCTACTTTGGTCACCTTCCAGTTCTCTGCTGCCAATGACTGGAACGAACTGCAAAAATCACTGAAGCTGGAGACTCATATCTCCCTCACTAGCTTTAAGCACCAGCTGTCAGAGCAGCTCACATATCACTGCACCTGTACATAGCCCATCTGTAAACAGCCCATCTATCTACCTCATCCCCATACTGTATTTATTTATTTATTTTGCTCCTTTGCACCCCAGTATCTCTATCTGCACATTCATCTTCTGCCTATCTACCATTCCAGTGTTTAATTGCTATATTGTAATTACTTTGCCAACATGGCCTATTTATTGCCTTAACTCCCTTATCTTACCTCATTTGCACTCACTGTATATAGACTTTTTGTTTTCTTTTGTTCTACTGTATTATTGACTGTATGTTTTGTTTATTCCATGTGTAACTCTGTGTTGTTGTATGTGTCGAATTGCTATGCTTTATCTTGGCCAGGTCGCAGTTGCAAATGAGAACTTGTTCTCAACTTGTCTACCTGGTTAAATAAAGGTGAAATTAAAATAATATATATATATATATATATATTTTTTTTTGTTTGATTAGACCGCTGTCAGTCTTCAGTCTTCTAGAAATACTTTTTCAATAGCCCCTTTACCAAGCTTTTTAAATTGTTTTTATCTGTTGCTCAAGGGGGGTTTGTGTCTGTGTGTGTGTGTGTGTGTAGTGTCTGTGTACTGTGACAGCAGAAAATAAACAATATATTCTCTCTCCCTCATTTCCTTCCCCCTCTCTCCTTCTCTATCCCATTCTCTCCTCCTCTCTAAGCTGGTCAGGACTGTAACCATGCCCATGTTACCTGTAGTGCCTGAAGTTCAGAGTCATGTGCTGGCTGAGTTTGACTGTCTGGACCCCCTGCTCTCTGCACTCCGCCTGGACTCTGGCAGGCTCAAGGTAGGTCACGCATGCACGTTATTATTAGCTGAGAAAAGTTTAGAGGTTCGACTCCAAATATTCAATTGATTTGTTGAAGGAAGAGATATCAAGTGGATTGTAAAAGTTTTAATTTAACCTTTTATTTAAGTCAGTTAAGAACAAATTCTTATTTACAATGACAGCCTACCCCCAACAGTGGGTTAACTACCTTGTTCCGGGGGCAGAACGACAGATTTTTACCTTGTCAGCTCGGGAATTCGATCAAGCAACTTTTCGGTTACTGGCCCAACGCTCTAACCACTAGGCTACCTGCCACCTCTACACTCTAACCACCAGGCTACCTGCCACCTCTACACTCTAACCACTAGGCAACCCTGCCACCTCTACACTCTAACCACTAGGCTCTACCTGCCACCTCTACGCTCTAACCACTAGGCTACCTGCCACCTCTACACTCTAACCACTAGGCTACCTGCCACCTCTACACTCTAACCACTAGGCTACCTGCCACCTCTACACTCTAACCACTAGGCTACCTGCCACCTCTACACTCTAACCACTAGGCTACCTGCCACCTCTACACTCTAACCACTAGGCTACCTGCCACCTCTACACTCTAACCACTAGGCTACCTGCCTCCTCTACACTCTAACCACTAGGCTACCTGCCACCTCTACACTCTAACCACTAGGCTACGCTGCCACCTCTACACTCTAACCACTAGGCTCTACCTGCCACCTCTACGCTCTAACCACTAGGCTACCTGCCACCTCTACACTCTAACCACTAGGCTACCTGCCACCTCTACACTCTAACCACTAGGCTACCTGCCACCTCTACACTCTAACCACTAGGCTACCTGCCACCTCTACACTCTAACCACTAGGCTACCTGCCACCTCTACACTCTAACCACTAGGCAACCCTGCCACCTCTACACTCTAACCACTAGGCTCTACCTGCCACCTCTACGCTCTAACCACTAGGCTACCTGCCACCTCTACACTCTAACCACTAGGCTACCTGCCACCTCTACACTCTAACCACTAGGCTACCTGCCACCTCTACACTCTAACCACTAGGCTACCTGCCACCTCTACACTCTAACCACTAGGCTACCTGCCACCTCTACACTCTAACCACTAGGCTACCTGCCACCTCTACACTCTAACCACTAGGCTACCTGCCACCTCTACACTCTAACCACTAGGCTACCTGCCACCTCTACACTCTAACCACTAGGCTACCTGCCACCTCTACACTCTAACCACTAGGCTACCTGCCACCTCTACACTCTAACCACTAGGCAACCCTGCCACCTCTACACTCTAACCACTAGGCTCTACCTGCCACCTCTACACTCTAACCACTAGGCTACCTGCCACCTCTACACTCTAACCACTAGGCTACCTGCCACCTCTACACTCTAATCACTAGGCTACCTGCCACCTCTACACTCTAACCACTAGGCTACCTGCCACCTCTACACTCTAACCACTAGGCTACCTGCCACCTCTACACTCTAACCACTAGGCTACCTGCCACCTCTACACTCTAACCACTAGGCTACCTGCCACCTCTACACTCTAACCACTAGGCTACCTGCCACCTCTACACTCTAACCACTAGGCTACCTGCCACCTCTACACTCTAACCACTAGGCTACCTGCCACCTCTACACTCTAACCACTAGGCTACCTGCCACCTCTACACTCTAACCACTAGGCTACCTGCCACCTCTACACTCTAACCACTAGGCTACCTGCCACCTCTACACTCTAACCACTAGGCTACCTGCCACCTCTACACTCTAACCACTAGGCTACCTGCCACCTCTACACTCTAACCACTAGGCTACCTGCCACCTCTACACTCTAACCACTAGGCTACCTGCCACCTCTACACGCTAACCACTAGGCTACCTGCCACCTCTACACTCTAACCACTAGGCTACCTGCCACCTCTACACTCTAACCACTAGGCAACCCTGCCACCTCTACACTCTAACCACTAGGCTCTACCTGCCACCTCTACGCTCTAACCACTAGGCTCTACCTGCCACCTCTACGCTCTAACCACTAGGCTACCTGCCACCTCTACGCTCTAACCACTAGGCTACCTGCCACCTGCCACCTCTACACTCTAACCACTAGGCTACCTGCCACCTCTACACTCTAACCACTAGGCTACCTGCCACCTCTACACTCTAATCACTAGGCTACCTGCCACCTCTACACTCTAACCACTAGGCTACCTGCCACCTCTACACTCTAACCACTAGGCTACCTGCCACCTCTACACTCTAACCACTAGGCTACCTGCCACCTCTACACTCTAACCACTAGGCTACCTGCCACCTCTACACTCTAACCACCAGGCTACCTGCCACCTCTACACTCTAACCACTAGGCTACCTGCCACCTCTACACTCTAACCACTAGGCTACCTGCCACCTCTACACTCTAACCACTAGGCTACCTGCCACCTCTACACTCTAACCACTAGGCTACCTGCCACCTCTACACTCTAACCACCAGGCTACCTGCCACCTCTACACTCTAACCACTAGGCTACCTGCCACCTCTACACTCTAACCACTAGGCTACCTGCCACCTCTACACTCTAACCACTAGGCTACCTGCCACCTCTACACTCTAACCACTAGGCTACCTGCCACCTCTACACTCTAACCACTAGGCTACCTGCCACCTCTACACTCTAACCACTAGGCTACCTGCCACCTCTACACTCTAACCACTAGGCTACCTGCCACCTCTACACTCTAACCACTAGGCTACCTGCCACCTCTACACTCTAACCACCAGGCTACCTGTCTCCCCTACCCTCTAACCACTACCCTGCCACCTCTACCCTCTAACCACTAGGCTACCTGCCACCTCTACACTCTAACCACTAGGCTACCTGCCACCTCTACACTCTAACCACCAGGCTACCTGCCACCTCTACACTCTAACCACTAGGCTACCTGCCACCTCTACACTCTAACCACTAGGCTACCTGCCACCTCTACACTCTAACCACTAGGCTACCTGCCACCTCTACACTCTAACCACTAGGCTACCTGCCACCTCTACACTCTAACCACTAGGCTACCTGCCACCTCTACACTCTAACCACTAGGCTACCTGCCACCTCTACACTCTAACCACTAGGCTACCTGCCACCTCTACACTCTAACCACTAGGCTACCTGCCACCTCTACACTCTAACCACTAGGCTACCTGCCACCTCTACACTCTAACCACTAGGCTACCTGCCACCTCTACACTCTAACCACTAGGCTACCTGCCACCTCTACACTCTAACCACTAGGCTACCTGCCACCTCTACACTCTAACCACCAGGCTACCTGCCACCTCTACACTCTAACCACTAGGCTACCTGCCACCTCTACACTCTAACCACTAGACTACCTGCCACCTCTACACTCTAACCACTAGACTACCTGCCACCTCTACACTCTAACCACTAGGCTACCTGCCACCTCTACACTCTAACCACTAGGCTACCTGCCACCTCTACACTCTAACCACTAGACTACCTGCCACCTCTACACTCTAACCACTAGGCTACCTGCCACCTCTACACTCTAACCACCAGGCTACCTGTCTCCCCTACTGTATCGAATTTTTAAAAAATACAAATATTTTCCAGCTCCTGTGAATAGTTTGTTTTAGTCAGATTAATCAGTCTGTAATACACAATTGATCTATACAACCTGGCACGTTGGAGTGTAAAAATGTGTAAATGTTTGTTACAAACCAGAATGTTGAAGTTACATTTCAACTTATTCTACCGGTTGTCTGTGTGCTTTGTCCTTCAGCTGTTTGAAATTTGAGACAAAGTATGTAGAAATATGTTTGTATTTACGATCTTCTGACACATGCGATGTAAACGGTAGCACGATATGTAAACGGTAGCACGATATGTAAACGGTAGCACGATATGTAAACGGTAGCACGATATGTAAACGGTAGCACGATATGTAAACGGTAGCACGATATGTAAACGGTAGCACGATATGTAAACGGTAACACGATATGTAAACGGTAACACGATATGTAAACACTAGCACGATATGTAAACGGTAGCACGATATGTAAACGGTAGCACGATATGTAAACGGTAGCACGATATGTAAACGGTAACACGATATGTAAACGGTAACACGATATGTAAACGGTAACACGATATGTAAACGGTAACACGATATGTAAACACTAGCACGATATGTAAACGGTAGCACGATATGTAAACGGTAGCACGATATGTAAACGGTAGCACATTGTAACCCAACATTCAGCTGGCATTGGCAAACCTACCAGCTCTCTAGATAGTTGGGGAAACCATACCTTCCTGTGGATATTTTGTCTCAAATTTCGAGCAGCTGGAGGACAAACTGCATGGACAACCGCTAGAATAAGTTTAAATGTATTTCTTTTTTCCCTCAACATTCTGACTTGTGAGGAGCATTTACATACCTTAAGGGAACATTTGTGTATATAGTTTGTCCAATGCCAATAACTTCCCATTCATTTTTGTCCATTTCAGGGGGGAGTTCCCTTACACAGTTTTACACTCCCAATGTGTCAGGCTGTATATATATCAATGCATTGTTTATTGAAGCCTGATTTAATCAGACTGTGTTTTGAAAACCCTCTCTTTTCTTGTCTGTCAGTGCACCTGTCTGGCTGTATCAAGGAAGTGGCTAGCTTTGGGAACGTCAGCTGGAGGGCTGCACCTCATCCAGAGGGAAGGATGGAAGCAGAGGCTCATCCTCACACACAAGGTAGCGTATATAATGTTATCGTCTACTTCCTGGTAACATAATAAACGGATTGGCAGGATATACGACCTGTTTGTTGTTATCAGATAGATGTACTCTTGTTTTTAATAACATTGCACGAGCGATCCAGAACAGCACATCTCCTGTTTATGTAGCTTGAGGCAGCATGATGTACCAGTACACCCCCTGGACAGGACGCTAGTCTACCTCCTGTTTCTGTAGTGTGAGTCAGCTTGATGTACCAGTACACTCCCTGGACAGGACGCTAGTCTATCGCAGGGCCTTACCCTCAATCCGAGTGCCAGGTCCCATTTTTACGGTGTTTGGTTTGACTCGGCCAGGGATCAATAAGTGTCCTATTTCTTCTATCTCAGGAGGGATCTATCACTCAGGTGTCGTGTTGTCCACACGATGAAGACTTTATTGCTGTGGCAACAAGGTAAAAATGTTTTTAAAAATAACTCAAAGCATAGAAATTTATTTGAAGTTCACATGTTTACTCACTTCAGTGACTTCAACTTCTTCAATAAGTAAGTGTCAGGCTTTTTCAGTTTGCTTTTTTGTCTGTCTGCCTCCCAGTCTGCCTCTCTCTCTGTCTTTCTCTGTCTTTCTCTGCATGTTGTAGGTCAGGACCTGGTTGTAGCTAAACTAGGGGTAGATTTGGGATGAAAGGTTTTCTCTCTCTCTATGTCTCAGTCAGGGTCTGGTGGTGATCTGTCTGTCCTCTCTCAGTCAGGGTCTGGTGGTGATCTGTCTGTCCTCTCTCAGTCAGGGTCTGATGGTGATCTGTCTGTCCTCTCTCGGTCAGGGTCTGGTGGTAGTCTGTCTGTCATCTCTCAGTCAGGGTCTGGTGGTGATCTGTCTGTCATCTCTCAGTCAGGGTCTGGTGGTAGTCTGTCTGTCTGTCCTCTCTCAGTCAGGGCCTGGTGGTGATCTGTCTGTCCTCTCTCAGTCAGGGTCTGGTGGTAGTCTGTCTGTCTGTCTGTCCTCTCTCGGTCAGGGTCTGGTGGTAGTCTGTCTGTCTGTCCTCTCTCAGTCAGGGTCTGGTGGTAGTCTGTCTGTCATCTCTCAGTCAGGGTCTGGTGGTGATCTGTCTGTCATCTCTCAGTCAGGGTCTGGTGGTAGTCTGTCTGTCTGTCCTCTCTCGGTCAGGGTCTGGTGGTAGTCTGTCTGTCTGTCATCTCTCAGTCAGGGTCTGGTGGTAGTCTGTCTGTCTGTCCTCTCTCGGTCAGGGTCTGGTGGTAGTCTGTCTGTCTGTCATCTCTCAGTCAGGGTCTGGTGGTAGTCTGTCTGTCATCTCTCAGTCAGGGTCTGGTGGTGATCTGTCTGTCATCTCTCAGTCAGGGTCTGGTGGTGATCTGTCTGTCCTCTCTCAGTCAGGGTCTGGTGGTGATTTGCCTGTCTGTCTGCCTGCCTGTCTGTCTGCCTGCCTGTCTGCCTGCCTGTCTGCCTGCCTGCCTGCCTGCCTGTCTGCCTGTCTGTCTGCCTGTCTCTGTCTGTCTGTCTGTCTGTCTGTCCTTTCTCAGTCAGGGCCTGGTGGTGATTTGTCTGTCCTCTCTCAGTCAGGGCCTGGTGGTGATTTGTCTGCCTGCCTGTCTGCCTGCCTGTCTGCCTGTCTGTCTGCCTGTCTGTCTGCCTGTCTGTCTGTCTGTCTGTCTGTCTGTCCTTTCTCAGTCAGGGCCTGGTGGTGATTTGTCTGTCCTCTCTCAGTCAGGGCCTGGTGGTGATTTGTCTGTCTGCCTGTCTGTCTGTCTTCCTTCTCTCAATCAGGGCCTGGTGGTGATTTGTCCGTCCTCTCTCAGTCAGGGCCTGGTGGTGATTTGTCCGTCCTCTTTCAGTCAGGGTCTGGTGGTGATGTGTCTGTCTGTCTGTCTGTCTGTCTGTCTGTCTGTCTGTCTGTCTGTCTGTCTGTCCTCTCTCAGTCAGGGCCTGGTGGTGATTTGTCTGCCCTCTCTGTCAGGGCCTGGTGGATATTTGTCTGTCTGTCTGTCTGTCTGTCTGCCCTCTCTCAGTCAGGGCCTGGTGGTGATTTGTCTGTCTGTCTGTCTGTCTGTCCTCTCTCAGTCAGGGCCTGGTGGTGATCTGTCTGTCTGTCCTCTCTCAGTCAGGGCCTGGTGGTGATCTGTCTGTCTGTCCTCTCTCAGTCAGGGCCTGGTGGTAGTGTGGGAGCTTCAACTTGAGCGTCGTGGCAGACCAGAGAGGGTCAGTGTTTCCTGGGAACACCGTGGCCAGACGCTCACCTCTCTCTGCTGGGACACCGCAGCCCTCAGGGTGTTTGCTGGGGATAAGGGGGGCAAGGTGTCCTTCCTCCGCGCTGGATCCTCCAAACTCGGAAAGGTAGTGGGAAACTAACCGTTGAGTTTTATTTTGGGGAGGTGAAAGATATATTAGCCTGGTCCCATCTCTATTTGTGCTGTCATGCCGACTCCTATGGTCTTTGTCATGCCAAATGTCTGGCGTGAGAACACTGGTAATGGTTGGCTGTTCAGCAAATCTGGCACCAAGCTCGGAATAGCTGAATTGATTATCAGGTATAGTTTTTTTTTCTTCCCCTTCCCCATACCGTGGATCTATTACAATCTCCATCTCACGTATCCTGTCTAGTCACATGATCCTTTGTTCTGTGTTGTCCAGGGCTCAGCGTTTGTGATCTTCCCCGTCCAGACCATCACTACTGTGGATTCCAGAGTGGTTCAGCTGGGTTATCTGGACGGACGACTGCTTGTGTCCTCTCTCAGCCGCTGCTACCTCTGTGACACGGAGAGGTGAGTGTGGGGACATAACTGGGGGGCAGTAGGCCGCCCAGATGTTACAGAAGTGTCGTGGAAGCATAGAAGAAGATATTTTTTAATATTATATATTTAACATTTAAAAAAAAAAAAATATATATATAACATTTTAATATTAGTGAGTAATATTATCTGGTCTATAAGGTTAAAGGTACCACCCAGCTCCTCCTCTCGCGATCCACAGAGAGAAGTTCTGGCGTGTCGGTAACAAGGAGCGGGACGGAGAATACGGAGCGTGTTTCTTCCCTCTGAGCCGCGGCGTGATCGTTGGCCAACAACCTCCTCCTCTGCTGTACTGTGCCAGGCCTGGGTCTAGAGTCTGGGAGGCCAGCTTCAGTGGAGATGTCCTCAGCACGCACCAGTTTAAACAGCTGCTGGCCGTACCACCTGCACCTCTCATCAGCTACAGGTGTGTGTGAAGGCAGTGGCCTTCAGGAAGTGTTCATACCCTTTTTTGACTTATTCTACATTTTGTTGTGTTACAGCCTGAATTCAACATGGATTGAATAGTTTAAAAAATATTTTTTTTTTTACCCATCGACACACACTACCACATAATGACAAAGTGAAAACATGTATTTTGTTTTATTATTTATTGAAAATGAAATCCAGATATCTAATTTACAGAAGTATTCACACCCCTGAGTCAATAATACTTCATAGAAGCACCATTTTGGTGGCTATTTACAGCTGTGAGTCTTTCTGGATTCTGAAGTCAAAGAGTTTTCCACACTCCAAGATAGGCACTTCATTCATTTTTTTTTAATTCATCAAGTTGGTTGTTGATCGTTGCTAGGCAGCCATTTTCAAGTCTTGCCATAGATTTTCAAGACAATTTTTTTTTAAAGTCCAAAACTGTAACTAGGCCACTCAGAAACATTCAATGTCGTCTTGGTAAGCAACTCCGCTTTTTTTTACCCATCTACCAATAGGTTCCCTTCTTTGCGAGGCATTGGAAAACCTCCCTGGGCTTTGTGATTGAATCTGTGTTTGAAATTCACTGCTCGACTGAGGGACCTTAGAGATAATTGTATGTGTGGGGTACAGAGATAAGGCAGTCATTCAAAATATTATGTTAAACACTATTATTGCACACAGAGTGAGTCCATGCAACTTATTATGAGACTTGTTCAGCACATTTCTTCTCCTGAACTTATTCAGGCTCTTCGCCATAACAAAGGGGTTGGATACTTATTGACTCTAGACATTTCTTAAAACATAATTCCACTTTGACATTATTAGGGTATTGTGTGTAGATCAGTGACCCAAAAATATATTTTTAAAAATTTGGGCTGTAACGTGTGTGTGTGTGTGTGTGTGTGTGTGTGTGTGTGTGTGTGTGTAAACTTCTAGGTCCTAGAATCTAGGGGGATTCACTCTGTACATTGTAAGCTAATATATACAGTACCAGTTTTTTTTTTAAATGTAATATCCTCTACATCGTATAATAGTTCTGAAGACTTCAAAACTATGAAATGACAAAGAGAATCATGTAGTAACAAAAATAGTGTGAAACAAATCAAAATATATTTGAGATTCTTCAAGTAGCCACCTTTTGCCTTGACAGCTTTGCAAACTCTTGGAATTCTCTCAACCAGCTTCATGAGGTAGTTACCTGGAATGCATTTCAATTAACAGTTAAAAATTATTTGACCAAGATGGAGGGTGATGGAGTGCTGCATCAGATGCCCTGGCCTCCACAATCCCCCGACCTCAACCCAATTGAGATGGTTTGGGATGAGTCGGACCGCAGAGTGAAGGAAAAGCAGCCAACAAGTGCTCAGCATATGTGGGAACTCCTTCAAGACTGTAGGAAAAGCGTTACAGGTGATGCTGGTTGAGAGAATGCCAAGAGTGTGCAAAGGTAAAGGGTGGCTATTTGAAGAATCTCAAATATATATAACACTTTTTTGGTTACTATGTGTTATTTCATAGTTTTGATGTCTTCACTATTATTCTACAATGTAGAAAATAGTAAAAAAAAAAAAGAAAGAAAAATCCTTGAATGAGTTGGTGTTCTATAACTTTTGGCCAAATAGCTAGCATTTCGGTAGCACGACTGGGTAAGATGCTTCAGGAGGGCGGTCGCGTGTTTACGAGGCAGAGGTCCTGGGTTCGAGCCTCTGTATGAGCAGAAGGAAGCTGTACTCACTTTAAGCCGCGTGACGTCCTTTACACTAATACTGTTTGTTTGTTGTTGTTGTTTATCTGCAGAAGTGAGCCCCATTACAACCGAGCCCAGAAGAGTTCCCAGTCCATAGCCTTCCCCAGACTGTTATACTTTGGGGATCAGAACCTGCTGACGTGGACAGACTCGGCTATCTATGTCTTCACTCCTCAGAGTGGCCAGGTACTGCTGTGGACCGAGGTCAAAGGTTAGTAGCAGTAGCTTTTAGGTAGTAGTTCAGCGTTCTCCAGTAACAACAAACTAACTACACTGAACAAAAAATATAAACGCAACATGTAAAGTGTTGTTCCCATGTTTCATGAGCTGAAATAAAAGATCCCAGAAATGTTCTATACACACAAACAATCTTATTTCTCTCCCAAATGTTGTGCACAATTTTGCTTTCATCTCTTAGTGAGCATTTGTCCTTTGCCCAGATAGGTGTGGCATATCAAGAAGCTGATTAAACAGCATGATCACAGGTGCACCTTGTGCTGGGGATAATAAATTACCACTTTAAAATGTGTAGTTTTGTCACACAAGACAATGCCACAGTTTTGAGGGAGCGTGTAATTGGCATGTTGACTGTAGGAATGTCCACTGCTTCTTCACCTTGTGGGATCGTCGGGGGAGGAGTCTCTGTCTCATCCATTCCTCTGTCACCTGACACGTGACCGACCACCTGTTCACCTTCACTGTCAGTCATCCTACCTGTCCAGCTACCCACACAGATTCCACTAATCTTTCAATGTGTAATGGGTATTTCTGTCTGTAATAAAGCCCCATTGTGGTGAAAAACTCATTCTGATTGGCTGGGCACCCCTGCAAAGTCATGTGAAATCCATAGTTTAGAAATTGTTGCATGTTGCGTTTTTTTATAATTTTGTTCAGTGTAGATGTTGTATTTGAGTGTACATTTCAGATCTGTGACTATTTATGTCTCCTAGATGTTTCTAGATGTTTCTCCACTACCCTTCAGGTTAAAAAGCCCCAAAAAGATGAATTTAATGTTCTGAAAAGAAAATGGACACTCAATAATTTTTCTTATTATTATTTTTTTCTTCTCCAGACGTGGTTGAGATAGCGGTGTACCGCAACGAGCTGTTCTGTCTCCGTGGCGACGGCCGCATGTCCCACCTCTCGCTGTTGTCTGTGGAGCGGTGTGTCGACAGGTTGCTACGCAGGGAGGCGTGGTCTCTAGCGGCCACGGTCTGCGTGATGTTTCAACATGCGATCGCCCCCAGCAAGGTGAGACTCGTATTACTGCAGGTTTTTCACCCCAAACCCTGTCCCTCAAAGTACTCTAAGGGCGTTTTGAGCTGTAGTTTGTTACGTTGTATTTTTTTTCTTCTCATTTGGTTCAGTTGGGTTTCACAATGCCAAATGTCAAACTAACTAAAAGTTCCTAAACAAAACCACATATCCAAGCAAGCACTTCTTCATTGAACAAAAATAGCCACTCTCAGGACCGGCCCGCCCAGTAGGCAGAATTAGGCCTTGGTCTACCCCATTCATAGACTCTAACTTCTTTAGCACCTATTGACGATAGTATCTTCCTTACAGAGGGTTTTTGTTAAGAGCCCCGACACTCGGTCTGAAACGTTGACACGCATCGCTAGCGGTCGTGTTTTGGAAACGGGGACTATATCTTTCACATCAGCCAGGAAGTAATACAAATTAAAGGTTAAATTGATACACATCTGAGGGTTTGTGTTTCCCACACGGCCATATCTTCAAGTTATAGTGTTTACTGACAGACGGAAGACAGAGGAGAACACCTGGGATAATTATCTAATCTAACGTCCTCTGAACACCTGGGATAATTATCTAATCTAACGTCCTCTGAACACCTGGGATAATGATCTAATCTAACGTCCTCTGAACACCTGGGATAATTATCTAATCTAACGTCCTCTGAACACCTGGGATAATGATCTAATCTAACGTCCTCTGAACACCTGGGATAATGATCTAATCTAACATCCTCTGAACACCTGGGATAATTATCTAATCTAACGTCCTCTGAACACCTGGGATAATGATCTAATCTAACGTCCGCTGAACACCTGGGATAATGATCTAATCTAACGTCCTCTGAACACCTGGGATAATTATCTAATCTAACGTCCTCTGAACACCTGGGATAATTATCTAATCTAACGTCCTCTGAACACCTGGGATAATTATCTAATCTAACGTCCTCTGAACACCTGGGATAATTATCTAATCTAACGTCCTCTGAACACCTGGGATAATTATCTAATCTAACGTCCTCTGAACACCTGGGATAATTATCTAATCTAACGTCCTCTGAACACCTGGGATAATTATCTAATCTAACGTCCTCTGAACACCTGGGATAATTATCTAATCTAACGTCCTCTGAACACCTGGGATAATGATCTAATCTAACGTCCGCTGAACACTTGGGATAATGATCTAATCTAACGTCCTCTGAACACCTGGGATAATTATCTAATCTAACGTCCTCTGAACACTTGGGATAATGATCTAATCTAATGTCCTCTGAACACCTGGGATAATGATCTAATCTAACGTCCTCTGAACACCCTTGTGTGAATTTAACTCAGGAAGTGTAGTGGAAGTGTAGTTTAGTAGGATGGAGGCTCCATAGCTGTATGGGTCTGTAGCTACTACAGTGTCGTTTAGGAGGATGGAGGCTGTATGGGTCTGTAGCTACTACAGTGTAGTTTAGTAGGATGGAGGCTGTATGGGTCTGTAACTGCTACAGTTTAGTTTAGTACGATGGAGGCATCTGTAACTGCTACAGTGTAGTTTAGTAGGATGGAGGCATCTGTAACTGCTACAGTGTAGTTTAGTAGGATGGAGGCATCTGTAACTGCTACAGTGTAGTTTAGTAGGATGGAGGCGTCTGTAACTGCTACAGTGTAGTTTAGTAGGATGGAGGCTGTATGGGTCTGTAACTGCTACAGTGTAGTTTAGTAGGATGGAGGCTGTATGGGTCTGTAACTGCTACAGTGTAGTTTAGGAGGATGGAGGCTGTATGGGTATGTAACTACTACAGTGTAGTTTAGGAGGATGGAGGCTGTATGGGTATGTAACTACTACAGTATAGTTTAGTAGGATGGAGGCATCTGTAACTGCTACAGTGTAGTTTAGTAGGATGGAGGCTGTATGGATCTGTAACTACTACAGTGTAGTTTAGTAGCATGGAGGCTGTATGGGTCTGTAACTACTACAGTATAGTTTAGTAGGATGGAGGCTGTATGGATCTGTAACTGCTACAGTGTAGTTTAGTAGGATGGAGGCTGTATGGATCTGTAACTACTACAGTGTAGTTTAGTAGGATGGAGGCATCTGTAACTGCTACAGTGTAGTTTAGTAGGATGGAGGCTGTATGGATCTGTAGTTTTACTGATGAAAAAGACATTACAATTTACATACATTACATATTAATGTTTTTAAATGTATCTATCAGTTCCACATACATGTCAGTACACACACTCAACCAGTAGGTCACATGTCAGTACACACACTCAACCAGTAGGTCACATGTCAGTACACACACTCAACCAGTAGGTCACATGTCAGTACACACACTCAACCAGTAGGTCACATGTCAGTACACACACTCAACCAGTAGGTCACATGTCAGTACACACACTCAACCAGTAGGTCACATGTCAGTACACACACTCAACCAGTAGGTCACATGTCAGTACACACACTCAACCAGTAGGTCACATGTCAGTACACACACTCAACCAGTAGGTCACATGTCAGTACACACACTCAACCAGTAGGTCACATGTCAGTACACACACTCAACCAGTAGGTCACATGTCAGTACATACACACACTCAACCAGTCGGTCACATGTCAGTACATACACTCAACCAGTAGGTCACATGTCAGTACATACACACAACCAGTAGGTCACATGTCAGTTCATACACTCAACCAGTAGGTCACATGTCAGTTCATACACTCAACCAGTAGGTCACATGTCAGTTCATACACTCAACCAGTAGGTCACATGTCAGTACACTCAACCAGTAGGTCACATGTCAGTACACTCAACCAGTAGGTCACATGTCAGTACACACACTCAACCAGTAGGTCACATGTCAGTACATACACTCAACCAGTAGGTCACATGTCAGTACATACACACAACCAGTAGGTCACATGTCAGTTCATACACTCAACCAGTAGGTCACATGTCAGTACACTCAACCAGTAGGTCACATGTCAGTACACTCAACCAGTAGGTCACATGTCAGTACACTCAACCAGTAGGTCACATGTCAGTACACTCAACCAGTAGGTCACATGTCAGTACACTCAACCAGTCGGTCACATGTCAGTACACTCAACCAGTCGGTCACATGTCAGTACACACACTCAACCAGTAGGTCACATGTCAGTTCATACACTCAACCAGTAGGTCACATGTCAGTTCATACACTCAACCAGTAGGTCACATGTCAGTACACTCAACCAGTAGGTCACATGTCAGTACACTCAACCAGTAGGTCACATGTCAGTACACTCAACCAGTAGGTCACATGTCAGTACACTCAACCAGTCGGTCACATGTCAGTACACTCAACCAGTAGGTCACATGTCAGTACACTCAACCAGTCGGTCACATGTCAGTACACTCAACCAGTAGGTCACATGTCAGTACACTCAACCAGTCGGTCACATGTCAGTACACTCAACCAGTAGGTCACATGTCAGTACACTCAACCAGTCGGTCACATGTCAGTACACTCAACCAGTAGGTCACATGTCAGTACACTCAACCAGTCGGTCACATGTCAGTACACTCAACCAGTAGGTCACATGTCAGTACACTCAACCAGTAGGTCACATGTCAGTACACTCAACCAGTAGGTCACATGTCAGTACACTCAACCAGTAGGTCACATGTCAGTACACTCAACCAGTCGGTCACATGTCAGTACACTCAACCAGTAGGTCACATGTCAGTACACTCAACCAGTCGGTCACATGTCAGTACACTCAACCAGTCGGTCACATGTCAGTACACTCAACCAGTAGGTCACATGTCAGTACACTCAACCAGTAGGTCACATGTCAGTACACTCAACCAGTCGGTCACATGTCAGTACACTCAACCAGTAGGTCACATGTCAGTCTACACACACAACCAGTAGGTCACATGTCAGTACACTCAACCAGTAGGTCACATGTCAGTACACTCAACCAGTAGGTCACATGTCAGTACACTCAACCAGTAGGTCACATGTCAGTCTACACACACAACCAGTAGGTCACATGTCAGTACACACACACAACCAGTAGGTCACATGAGGGAGAGCCGTTGTGCCGTGAGGTGTTGCTTTATTTGTTGTTTGAAACCAGGTTTGCTGTTCACTTTATAAGATGGAAGGGAGTTCCGTGCACTCATGTCTCTGTATAATACTGTACTTTTCCTTGAATTTGTTCTGGACCTGGGAACTGTGAAAAGACCCCTGGTGGCATATCTGGTGGGGTACGTGTGTGTGTCAGAGCTGTGTGTAAGTTGACTATAGAAACTATTTGGATTTTCAACACATTAATGTTTCTTATAAAAACAAGAAGTGACGAAGTCAGTCTCTCCTCAACTCTTACCCAAGAGAGACTGGCATGAATAGTATTAATATCAGCTCTTTGATTACAATGAAGAGCAAAACGTGCAGCTCTGTTCTGGGCCAGCTGCAGCTTAGCTAGGTCTTTCTTTGCAGCACTTGACCACATGACTGGACAATAATTAAGATAAAACTAGAGCTAATTAAGATAAAACTAGAGCCTGCATGACTTGCTTTGTGGAGTGTGGTGTCAAAAAAGCAGAGCATCTCTTTATTACAGACAGACCTCTCCCCATCTCTTTATTACAGACAGACCTCTCCCCATCTCTTTATTACAGACAGACCTCTCCCCTTCTCTCTATTACAGACAGACCTCTCCCCATCTCTTTATTACAGACAGACCTCTCCCCTTCTCTCTATTACAGACAGACCTCTCCCCATCTCTATATTACAGACAGACCTCTCCCCATCTCTTTATTACAGACAGACCTCTCCCCATCTCTATATTACAGACAGACCTCTCCCCATCTCTTTATTACAGACAGACCTCTCCCCTTCTCTCTATTACAGACAGACCTCTCCCCATCTCTTTATTACAGACAGACCTCTCCCCATCTCTATATTACAGACAGACCTCTCCCCATCTCTATATTACAGACAGACCTCTCCCCATCTCTATATTACAGGACAGACCTCTCCCCGTCTTTACAACCATTGAATCTATATGTTTTGACCATGACAGTTTACAATCTAAGTTTACGCCAAGTAATTTAGTTTCCTCAACTTGTTCAACAGCCACACCATTCATTACCAGATTCAGCTGAGCTCTAGAACTTAGGGAATGATTTGAATATCCTCAGCGCTCATCTGTTTACCGTTCCCAGGCCAGGAAGTCGATTCCCATCGACCGACTGGATCACCTGAGGTCACAGCTCAGTGTGACCACCCACCTGGATCTGATTGGCCAGCTGGAGGAAGTGGTCGCCAAGCTGGAGCCTCTAGACTCCGCCTCCAGCAGTCGCAGGAGCAGCATCTCCTCTCATGTGAGTCTGCCTGGAGGTCCTGTTTGTCCCTATCAGGACCCAGTAGTTCTGAACTATTAAAGGTAGTTGAAGAGATGTTATATTGGTATCTCACGATTTACATTATGTTCAGTGTATCTTAATTTGTATAGTGTCTACATGAAGACATTTTTATAACCCATACACAACACAGCAGGGTAGCCTAGTGGTTAGAGAGTTGGACTAGTAACTGAAAGGTTGCAAGTTCAAATCCCCGAGCTGACAAGGTACAAATCTGTCGTTCTGCCCCTGAACAGGCAGTTAACCCACTGTTCCTAGGCCGTCATTGAAAATAAGAATTTGTTCTTAACTGACTTGCCTAGTTAAATAAAGGTAAAATAAAATAAATAAAACATGCAGGTCCTGTTTGTCCCTATCAGGACCCAGTAGTTCTGAACTATTAAAGCATGCATGCATAACAAGCAGTGCCTTTATGTCCTCCTTATGAATGTGTAATGAAGTCTTTGTTGGTACCCTCAATCTATTCTTTATTCAGGAGAGCTTCAACGTCCTGGACTGTGGCATCTACCGTGTCATTAGCCGGCGAGGCAGCCAATCAGACGAGGAGACCAGCTCCCTGGTCAGCCAATCGATGCTTGAGGAGGAGCGGCTGAAGGAGTTTAGCTTTGTTCAGGAGGAGGAGGAGCAGCAGGGGGCGGAGCATGGTAAGAGACTGGTGAAGGTTCTGTTGAATAACCCACCAATACCAGCCCTGAGGAAATTCTCTGACCAAACTGGGGGAGGGAGATAACAATGTTTTGTAGCATTACGGTGGCGCGATTTCATTTTGTACGGGGAAGTCAAATGTGAAAGAAACTACTGTATAATAAACCCCTAATAGCATTATGGATCAGACCCTTTTTTTTCAATGTCAGACTAAAATGACAAACCCAAACCCTAACTTCCGGTAGCTCAGAAAACTGACGCAAAGGAGATGCGTGTTCTAGATACTATTTGAAAGGAATCACTTTGAAGTTTGTGGAAATGTGTAATTAATGTAGGAGAATATAACACAATAGATCTGGTAAAAGATACAAACGCCTCCAGCAACACATAAAACATCACATAAAACTATGACAAATGCTTTCAACTAGTGGGATAATGGGCGAGGTGAGTGGTGTTGCCGTGTGATAAGCAGTGTCCACTTTGTCAAAGACAGGGGCGTTTTTAAATATGTTGCTTGTCCATTCCCAGCATGCCTCTCTCCATGGTGCTGTTGGAGAGGCTCGACGTAGCAGATATAAGCCTATGGTAGGAAGAATATAACACCATTTAGTTCTGGTAAAATATAATACAAACAAATTGAAACTGTAGAACCCAGTTCCGACCAAAAATGAATTTTATCAAACAAACTAAGCTATATTTTATCTCCGGATGACAAATCAGAGCAAGATTACTGAATTGTAAGTACATTATTTACCTTCAGAGAGGAATGTATCAAACCCAGTTGCCGTGATATAAGTGTCTTGTTGTTGTGCCCTCTCCTCAAACAATAGCATGGTCTTTTTTCTTACTGTAATAGCTACTGTAAATAGAACACTGGCAGTTAGATTTACAATAATTTAAGCTTTCTGTCCATAGAAGTCTTTCCTAGAAAGTTGGCTGTTGTTTACAACGTCATTCTAGTCACATGATCGGATATTGAACAACAACTGTCCCGGTTTAGGGACACCGATCCAGTAGTATCATCCTCTACACATTTACCACATCAGTTTTTTTTGGTGTTTACTGTCATCTTATTTATATTTTTTGGGCAGTGTTTTTTTTCTCCTTTTTTTTTCTCACTTTTTACAGCATCGTCTGCTTGCATTCTCTCATCCTCCCTCCCTCCCTCTCCTCTCATCCTCCATCTCTCCCTCCATCCCTTCTTCCTCCAGATCCCCAGAGCGGTGGTGGTTTGGAGGTTACTGAACCCAGCGGTAACCACCAGTTCCACCTCCCCCTGTCATTCCGCCCCAAACACTCCCGCATCGCCCTGCAGGCCGTCAGAGACAGGTGATACATCCATCTACAGAGCCTAAAGAATCCTCTGTGACGTGATACTTTTATCAGTCCAATGCTATGGTATATTCCTTTAACTTAGCCTTTAATTAACCACGATGAAAATCCTTAGAGGTTAAAAACCAACTTATGAATCACCTACTGATAGCCTACACGTTCTTGATTAGGTGACATGTATCATTCTTTGTGTGGAAATCTTGTGGTGGCTAGTAATGAACACAATATAGATATCTCGAGTTAGTCCTTTGTGAAAATAAGTTCTTTACTAACAGGTTGTATGTAGACTGAAAGAGAAGTGAAAGTCGTCATTTTTAAATAACTTTGCTTCAAGGTGAAACCAATGAAAATGCAGATGTTCACTCTGATAGGTGGAAAAGGGAAGTAACCCTAACAACCACATGAAATAACAGGTTTTTTTTCCCCAAGACTTACATTCATTGCCTTTCGTCTACAGATGCATTCGGTACGTTTCACTTCACAGACGATTCAATTCAGATTCCACATTATTACGCTGTTTGTATTGTGTTGAGCGTTACTCTGGTCTTAGTGTCTGTAGTGTTGACCGTTACTCTGGTCTTAGTGTCTTTAGTGTTGACCGTTACTCTTGTCTTAGTGTCTGTAGTGTTGACCGTTACTCTTGTCTTAGTGTCTTTAGTGTTGACCGTTACTCTTGTCTTAGTGTCTGTAGTGTTGACCGTTACTCTGGTCTTCGTGTCTGTAGTTACTCTGGTCTTAGTGTCTGTAGTGTTGACCGTTACTCTGGTCTTAGTGTCTGTAGTGTTGACCGTTACTCTTGTCTTAGTGTCTGTAGTGTTGACCGTTACTCTGGTCTTCGTGTCTGTAGTTACGACCGTTACTCTGGTCTTAGTGTCTGTAGTGTTGACCGTTACTCTGGTCTTAGTGTCTGTAGTGTTGACCGTTACTCTGGTGTTCGTGTCTGTAGTTACGACCGTTACTCTGGTCTTAGTGTCTGTAGTGTTGACCGTTACTCTGGTCTTAGTGTCTGTAGTTACGACCGTTACTCTGGTCTTAGTGTCTGTAGTGTTGACCGTTACTCTGGTCTTAGTGTCTGTAGTGTTGACCGTTACTCTGGTCTTAGTGTCTGTAGTGTTGACCGTTACTCTGGTCTTAGTGTCTGTAGTGTTGACCGTTACTCTGGTCTTAGTGTCTGTAGTGTTGACCGTTACTCTGGTGTTCGTGTCTGTAGTTACGACCGTTACTCTGGTCTTAGTGTCTGTAGTGTTGACCGTTACTCTGGTCTTAGTGTCTGTAGTTACGACCGTTACTCTGGTCTTAGTGTCTGTAGTGTTGACCGTTACTCTGGTCTTAGTGTCTGTAGTGTTGACCGTTACTCTGGTCTTAGTGTCTGTAGTGTTGACCGTTACTCTGGTCTTAGTGTCTGTAGTGTTGACCGTTACTCTGGTCTTAGTGTCTGTAGTGTTGACCGTTACTCTGGTCTTAGTGTCTAGTTACATGTGACTGAGGTGGTGTTGACCGTTACTCTGGTCTTATTGTCTGTAGTTACATGTGACTGAGGTGGTGTTGACCGTTACTCTGGTCTTCGTGTCTGTAGTGTTGACCGTTACGCTGGTCTTCGTGTCTGTAGTTACGACCGTTACTCTGGTCTTAGTGTCTGTAGTGTCGACCGTTACTCTGGTCTTAGTGTCTGTAGTGTTGACCGTTACTCTGGTCTTTGTGTCTGTAGTGTCGACCGTTACTCTGGTCTTAGTGTCTGTAGTGTTGACCGTTACTCTGGTCTTAGTGTCTGTAGTGTTGACCGTTACTCTGGTCTTAGTGTCTGTAGTGTCGACCGTTACTCTGGTCTTAGTGTCTGTAGTGTCGACCGTTACTCTGGTCTTAGTGTCTGTAGTGTTGACCGTTACTCTGGTCTTAGTGTCTGTAGTGTTGACCGTTACTCTGGTCTTAGTGTCTGTAGTGTTGACCGTTACTCTGGTCTTAGTGTCTGTAGTGTCGACCGTTACTCTGGTCTTAGTGTCTGTAGTGTTGACCGTTACTCTGGTCTTTGTGTCTGTAGTGTTGACCGTTACTCTGGTCTTAGTGTCTGTAGTTACATGTGACTGAGGTGGTGTTGACCGTTACTCTGGTCTTAGTGTATGTGGTGTTGACCGTTACTCTGGTCTTAGTGTCTGTAGTGTTGACCGTTACTCTGGTCTTATTGTCTGTAGTTACGACCGTTACTCTGGTCTTAGTGTCTGTAGTGTTGACCGTTACTCTGGTCTTATTGTCTGTAGTCACATGTGACTGAGGTGGTGTTGACCGTTACTCTGGTCTTAGTGTCTAGTGTTGACCGTTGCTCTGGTCTTAGTGTCTGTAGTGTTGACCGTTACTCTGGTCTTTGTGTCTGTAGTGTTGACCGTTACTCTGGTCTTATTGTCTGTAGTCACATGTGACTGAGGTGGTGTTGACCGTTACTCTGGTCTTAGTGTCTAGTGTTGACCGTTGCTCTGGTCTTAGTGTCTAGTGTTGACCGTTACTCTGGTCTTAGTGTCTGTAGTGTTGACCGTTACTCTGGTCTTATTGTCTGTAGTTACGACCGTTACTCTGGTCTTAGTGTCTGTAGTGTCGACCGTTACTCTGGTCTTAGTGTCTGTAGTGTTGACCGTTACTCTGGTCTTAGTGTCTGTAGTGTTGACCGTTACTCTGGTCTTATTGTCTGTAGTTACGACCGTTACTCTGGTCTTAGTGTCTGTAGTGTTGACCGTTACTCTGGTCTTATTGTCTGTAGTCACATGTGACTGAGGTGGTGTTGACCGTTACTCTGGTCTTAGTGTCTAGTGTTGACCGTTGCTCTGGTCTTAGTGTCTGTAGTGTTGACCGTTACTCTGGTCTTATTGTCTGTAGTCACATGTGACTGAGGTGGTGTTGACCGTTACTCTGGTCTTAGTGTCTAGTGTTGACCGTTGCTCTGGTCTTAGTGTCTGTAGTGTTGACCGTTACTCTGGTCTTAGTGTCTAGTGTTGACCGTTGCTCTGGTCTTAGTGTCTGTAGTGTTGACCGTTACTCTGGTCTTTGTGTCTGTAGTTACATGTGACTGAGGTGGTGTTGACCGTTACTCTGGTCTTAGTGTCTGTGGTGTTGACCGTTGCTCTGGTCTTAGTGTCTGTAGTGTTGACCGTTACTCTGGTCTTAGTGTCTAGTGTTGACAGTTACTCTGGTCTTAGTGTCTGTAGTTACGACCGTTACTCTGGTCTTAGTGTCTGTAGTGTTGACCGTTACTCTGGTCTTAGTGTCTAGTGTTGACAGTTACTCTGGTCTTAGTGTCTGTAGTGACGACCGTTACTCTGGTCTTATTGTCTGTAGTCACATGTGACTGAGGTGGTGTTGACCGTTACTCTGGTCTTAGTGTCTAGTGTTGACCGTTGCTCTGGTCTTAGTGTCTGTAGTGTTGACCGTTACTCTGGTCTTTGTGTCTGTAGTTACATGTGACTGAGGTGGTGTTGACCGTTACTCTGGTCTTAGTGTCTGTAGTGTTGACCGTTACTCTGGTCTTATTGTCTGTAGTCACATGTGACTGAGGTGGTGTTGACCGTTACTCTGGTCTTAGTGTCTAGTGTTGACCGTTGCTCTGGTCTTAGTGTCTGTAGTGTTGACCGTTACTCTGGTCTTAGTGTCTGTAGTTACGACCGTTACTCTGGTCTTAGTGTCTGTAGTGTTGACCGTTACTCTGGTCTTAGTGTCTGTGGTGTTGACCGTTACTCTGGTCTTAGTGTCTGTAGTGTTGACCGTTACTCTGGTCTTAGTGTCTGTAGTGTTGACCGTTACTCTGGTCTTAGTGTCTGTAGTTACGACCGTTACTCTGGTCTTAGTGTCTGTAGTGTTGACCGTTACTCTGGTCTTAGTGTCTGTAGTTACGACCGTTACTCTGGTCTTAGTGTCTGTGGTGTTGACCGTTACTCTGGTCTTAGTGTCTGTAGTGTTGACCGTTACTCTGGTCTTAGTGTCTGTAGTGTTGACCGTTACTCTGGTCTTAGTTACATGTGACTGATGTGGTGTTGACCGTTACTCTGGTCTTAGTGTCTGTAGTGTTGACCGTTACTCTGGTCTTAGTTACATGTGACCGATGTGGTGTTGACCGTTACTCTGGTCTTAGTGTCTGTAGTGTTGACCGTTACTCTGGTCTTAGTGTCTGTAGTGTTGACCGTTGCTCTGGTCTTAGTGTCTGTAGTGTTGACCATTACTCTGGTCTTAGTGTCTGTAGTTACATGTGACTGAGGTGGTGCTGACCGTTACTCTGGTCTTAGTTACATGTGACTGATGTGGTGTTGACCGTTACTCTGGTCTTAGTGTCTGTAGTGTTGACCGTTACTCTGGTCTTAGTGTCTGTAGTGTTGACCGTTACTCTGGTCTTAGTGTCTGTAGTGTTGACCGTTACTCTGGTCTTAGTGTCTGTAGTGTTGACCGTTACTCTGGTCTTAGTGTCTGTAGTTACATGTGACTGAGGTGGTGTTGACCATTACTCTGGTCTTAGTTACATGTGACTGAGGTGGTGTTGACCGTTACTCTGGTCTTAGTGTCTGTAGTTACATGTGACTGAGGTGGTGTTGACCGTTACTCTGGTCTTAGTTACATGTGACTGAGGTGGTGTTGACCGTTACTCTGGTCTTAGTTACATGTGACTGTGTCACTGACTGTACCAGGGTTTCTTTTTCTAAACAGTGTTGCCATGTCTTGTGGTCAGCTAATGTCAAGATGTTTTTATTTAACATTTATTTAACCAGGCAAGTCAGTTAAGAACAAATTCTTATTTATAATAGCGGCCTACCAAAAGGCAAAAGGCCTCCTGCGGGGACGAGGGCCCCGGGATACAAATGTAAAATATAGGACAAAACACACATCACAACAAGAGAGACAACACAACACTACATAGGAGACCTAAGATGACAACATAGCAAGTTAGCAACACAGCATGGTAGCAACACAACATGACACCAACATGGTAGCAACACAACATGACGACAACAACATGGTAGCAAAACAACATGACAACAACATGGTAGCAACACAACATGACAACAACATGATAGCAACACAACATGACAACAACATGGTAGCAACACAACATGACAACAACATGGTAGCAACACAACATGACAACAACATGGTAGCAACACAACATGACAACACAACATGGTAGCAACACAACATGACAACAACATGGTAGCAACACAACATGACAACAACATGATAGCAACACAACATGACAACAACATGGTAGCAACACAACATGACAACACAACATGGTAACAACACAACATGACAACAACATGGTAGCAACACAACATGACAACAACATGGTAGCAACACAACATGACAACATCATGGTAGCAACACAACATGACAACACAACATGGTAACAACACAACATGACAACAACATGGTAGCAACACAACATGACAAAAACATGGTAGCAACACAACATGACAAAAACATGGTAGCAACACAACATGACAACAACATGGTAGCAACACAACATGACAACAACATGGAAGCAACACATGACAACAACATGGTAGCAACACAACATGACAACATGGTAGCAACACAACATGACAACAACATGGTAGCAACACAACATGACAACAACATGGTAGCAACACAACATGACAACAACATGGAAGCAACACAACATGACAACAACATGGTAGCAACACAACATGACAACAACATGGTAGCAACACAACATGACAACAACATGGTAACAACAAAACATGACAACAACATGGTAGCAACACATGACAACAACATGGTAGTAACACAACATGACAACAGCATGTTAGCAACCCAACATGGTAGCAGCACAAAACATGGTACCTACATTATTGGGCACAAGACAACGGCACGAAGGGTAAGAAGGTAGAGACACCTTAAACTGTTGTATGGTTTTGTCTGTTTAATTCTTTACCTACTACCGATACTCTACTTATGATGTGTCCTGTAGGAAAGATAAAGAGCTATATATATATTTATTTTTTTCTAAAATGTTTACTGGGTCTATGTCATCAGCAACTCCATGCTCCGTAGATAAAGGAACTACTTTAGACCAGAGGACGGTGGCATTTCAGAGTGGGTGTCACAGCAGATTTTTCTACTACAGTCTAGATTCTAACTGTCCTGTGTGTGTTTTTTTTCCTCAGTGTCTCCAGTTTTGTGAAGAAGACTACTGAGAAGATCAACACTCTCCAGATGAACTCTGACCTCTGGCCACGTCCCCCTGACCCTAAGGACGGGAGTCAAGGACATGTGGAGGCCGTAGCTACCACTGTACCGTTCCCAGAGGACGGTGACCACGAGTGAGTTGAGATATTGGCTTGCTTTTTTTCTTCTTGTTCTGATCTATACTACTGATTCTATATACTATTGATTCTATATACTATTGATTCTATATACTATTGATTCTATATATGATTGATTCTATATACTATTGATTCTATATACTATTGATTCTATATACTACTGATTCTATATACTATTGATTCTATATACTATTGATTCTATATACTATTGATTCTATATACTATTGATTCTATATGCTATTGATTCTATATACTATTGATTCTATATACTACTGATTCTATATACTATTGATTCTATATACATACTATTGATTATATATACTAACTATTGATTATATATACTAACTATTGATTCTATATACTAACTATTGATTCTATATACTAACTATTGATTCTATATACTAACTATTGATTCTATATACTATTGATTCTATAGTCTATATCCTATAGTCTGTCTTGGACAGCTTTAGCGATGTCCGCGCAGTAGGAAGCTGTCGTAATTTACAAAGCAATGAAATGGATTTGATGCCAGACCAAATTATTGTCTCTTCCCCCCCCCTTATTTTCCCTTGTGTTGTGTTTTACCCAGGGAGTGTCTGGACCAAGGAAATGCAGAGACGGATCAACAGGACCTGATAACGGCTACAGAGAAAGGGATGTGAGTACAGAGCAACACTACAACCCTGTTTATTATACAAGACTGTACATGGTAACACTAGATACTAACCCCTCTAGGACATGGTAACACTAGATACATACCCCTCTAGGACATGGTAACACTATACCCCTCTAGGACATGGTAACACTAGATACATACCCCTCTAGGACATGGTAACACTATACCCCTCTAGGACATGGTAACACTAGATGCATACCCCTCTAGGACATGGTAACTCTAGATACATACCCCTCTAGGACATGGTAACACTATACCCCTCTAGGACATGGTAACACTAGATACATACCCCTCTAGGACATGGTAACACTAGATGCATACCCCTCTAGGACATGGTAACACTAGATACATACCCCTCTAGGGCATGGTAACCCTAGATACATACCCCTCTAGGACATGGTAACACTAGATGCATACCCCTCTAGGACATGGTAACACTAGATACATACCCCTCTAGGACATGGTAATACTATACCCCTCTAGGACATGGTAACACTAGATGCATACCCCTCTAGGACATGGTAACACTAGATACATACCCCTCTAGGACATGGTAACACTAGATACATACCCCTCTAGGACATGGTAACACTATACCCCTCTAGGACATGGTAACACTATACCCCTCTAGGACATGGTAACACTAGATACATACCCCTCTAGGACATGGTAACCCTAGATACATACCCCTCTAGGACATGGTAACCCTAGATACATACCCCTCTAGGTCATGGTAACCGTAGATACATACCCCTCTAGGACATGGTAACCCTAGATACATACCCCTCTAGGTCATGGTAACCCTATATACATACCCCTCTAGGACATGGTAACACTAGATACATACCCCTCTAGGACATGGTAACACTAGATACATACCCCTCTAGGACATGGTAACCCTAGATACATACCCCTCTAGGACATGGCAACCCTAGATACATACCCCTCTAGGACATGGCAACCCTAGATACATACCCCTCTAGGTAATGGTAACCCTAGATACATACCCCTCTAGGTCATGGTAACCCTAGATACATACCCCTCTTGGACATGGTAACCCTAGATACATACCCCTCTAGGTCATGGTAACACTAGATACATACCCCTCTAGGACATGGTAACCCTAGATACATACCCCTCTAGGACATGGTAACCCTAGATACATACCCCTCTAGGACATGGTAACCCTAGATACATACCCCTCTAGGACATGGTAACACTAGATACATACCCCTCTAGGACATCGTAACACTAGATACATACCCCTCTAGGACATGGTAACACTAGATACATACCCCTCTAGGTCATGGTAACACTAGATACATACCCCTCTAGGACATGGTAACACTAGATACATACCCCTCTAGGACATGGTAACCCTAGATACATACCCCTCTAGGACATGGTAACCCTAGATACATACCCCTCTAGGACATGGTAACCCTAGATACATACCCCTCTAGGACATGGTAACACTAGATACATACCCCTCTAGGACATGGTAACACTAGATACATACCCCTCTAGGACATGGTAACACTAGATACATACCCCTCTAGGACATGGTAACCCTATACCCCTCTAGGACATGGTAACACTATACCCCTCTAGGACATGGTAACACTAGATACATACCCCTCTAGGACATGGTAACACTAGATACATACCCCTCTAGAACATGGTAACACTAGATACATACCCCTCTAGGACATGGTAACCCTAGATACATACCCCTCTAGGACATGGTAACACTATACCCCTCTAGGACATGGTAACACTAGATGCATACCCCTCTAGGACATGGTAACACTAGATACATACCCCTCTAGGACATGGTAACACTAGATACATACCCCTCTAGGACATGGTAACCCTAGATACATACCCCTCTAGGACATGGTAACCCTAGATACATACCCCTCTAGGACATGGTAACCCTAGATACATACCCCTCTAGGACATGGTAACACTAGATACATACCCCTCTAGGACATGGTAACACTAGATACATACCCCTCTAGGACATGGTAACCCTAGATACATACCCCTCTAGGACATGGTAACACTAGATGCATACCCCTCTAGGACATGGTAACTCTAGATACATACCCCTCTAGGACATGGTAACACTATACCCCTCTAGGACATGGTAACACTAGATACATACCCCTCTAGGACATGGTAACCCTAGATACATACCCCTCTAGGACATGGTAACACTATACCCCTCTAGGACATGGTAACACTATACCCCTCTAGGACATGGTAACACTAGATACATACCCCTCTAGGACATGGTAACACTAGATACATACCCCTCTAGGACATGGTAACCCTAGATACATACCCCTCTAGGACATGGTAACCCTAGATACATACCCCTCTAGGACATGGTAACCCTAGATACATACCCCTCTAGGACATGGTAACACTAGATACATACCCCTCTAGGACATGGTAACACTAGATACATACCCCTCTAGGACATGGTAACCCTAGATACATACCCCTCTAGGACATGGTAACACTAGATGCATACCCCTCTAGGACATGGTAACACTAGATACATACCCCTCTAGGACATGGTAACTCTAGATACATACCCCTCTAGGACATGGTAACACTATACCCCTCTAGGACATGGTAACACTAGATACATACCCCTCTAGGACATGGTAACCCTAGATACATACCCCTCTAGGACATGGTAACACTATACCCCTCTAGGACATGGTAACACTATACCCCTCTAGGACATGGTAACACTAGATACATACCCCTCTAGGACATGGTAACACTAGATGCATACCCCTCTAGGACATGGTAACTCTAGATACATACCCCTCTAGGACATGGTAACCCTAGATACATACCCCTCTAGGACATGGTAACCCTAGATACATACCCCTCTAGGACATGGTAACCCTAGATACATACCCCTCTAGGACATGGTAACACTAGATACATACCCCTCTAGGACATGGTAACCCTAGATACATACCCCTCTAGGACATGGTAACACTAGATACATACCCCTCTAGGACATGGTAACACTGGATACATACCCCTCTAGGACATGGTAACCCTATACCCCTCTAGGACATGGTAACACTAGATACATACCCCTCTAGGACATGGTAACACTAGATACATACCCCTCTAGGACATGGTAACACTAGATACATACCCGTCTAGGACATGGTAACCCTAGATACATACCCCTCTAGGACATGGTAACACTAGATACATACCCCTCTAGGACATGGTAACCCTAGATACATACCCCTCTAGGACATGGTAACACTAGATACATACCCCTCTAGGACATGGTAACACTATACCCCTCTAGGACATGGTAACCCTAGATACATACCCCTCTAGGACATGGTAACACTAGATACATACCCCTCTAGGACATGGTAACACTAGATACATACCCCTCTAGGACATGGTAACCCTAGATACATACCCCTCTAGGACATGGTAACACTATACCCCTCTAGGACATGGTAACCCTAGATACATACCCCTCTAGGACATGGTAACCCTAGATACATACCCCTCTAGGACATGGTAACACTAGATACATACCCCTCTAGGACATGGTAACCCTAGATACATACCCCTCTAGGACATGGTAACACTAGATACATACCCCTCTAGGACATGGTAACCCTAGATACATACCCCTCTAGGACATGGTAACACTAGATACATACCCCTCTAGGACATGGTAACACTAGATACATACCCCTCTAGGACATGGTAACCCTAGATACATACCCCTCTAGGACATGGTAACACTAGATGCATACCCCTCTAGGACATGGTAACACTAGATACATACCCCTCTAGGACATGGTAACTCTAGATACATACCCCTCTAGGACATGGTAACACTATACCCCTCTAGGACATGGTAACACTAGATACATACCCCTCTAGGACATGGTAACCCTAGATACATACCCCTCTAGGACATGGTAACACTATACCCCTCTAGGACATGGTAACACTATACCCCTCTAGGACATGGTAACACTAGATACATACCCCTCTAGGACATGGTAACACTAGATGCATACCCCTCTAGGACATGGTAACTCTAGATACATACCCCTCTAGGACATGGTAACCCTAGATACATACCCCTCTAGGACATGGTAACCCTAGATACATACCCCTCTAGGACATGGTAACCCTAGATACATACCCCTCTAGGACATGGTAACACTAGATACATACCCCTCTAGGACATGGTAACCCTAGATACATACCCCTCTAGGACATGGTAACACTAGATACATACCCCTCTAGGACATGGTAACACTAGATACATACCCCTCTAGGACATGGTAACCCTAGATACATACCCCTCTAGGACATGGTAACCCTAGATACATACCCCTCTAGGACATGGTAACCCTAGATACATACCCCTCTAGGACATGGTAACACTAGATACATACCCCTCTAGGACATGGTAACACTAGATACATACCCCTCTAGGACATGGTAACCCTAGATACATACCCCTCTAGGACATGGTAACACTAGATGCATACCCCTCTAGGACATGGTAACTCTAGATACATACCCCTCTAGGACATGGTAACACTATACCCCTCTAGGACATGGTAACACTAGATACATACCCCTCTAGGACATGGTAACCCTAGATACATACCCCTCTAGGACATGGTAACACTATACCCCTCTAGGACATGGTAACACTATACCCCTCTAGGACATGGTAACACTAGATACATACCCCTCTAGGACATGGTAACACTAGATACATACCCCTCTAGGACATGGTAACCCTAGATACATACCCCTCTAGGACATGGTAACCCTAGATACATACCCCTCTAGGACATGGTAACCCTAGATACATACCCCTCTAGGACATGGTAACACTAGATACATACCCCTCTAGGACATGGTAACACTAGATACATACCCCTCTAGGACATGGTAACCCTAGATACATACCCCTCTAGGACATGGTAACACTAGATGCATACCCCTCTAGGACATGGTAACACTAGATACATACCCCTCTAGGACATGGTAACTCTAGATACATACCCCTCTAGGACATGGTAACACTATACCCCTCTAGGACATGGTAACACTAGATACATACCCCTCTAGGACATGGTAACCCTAGATACATACCCCTCTAGGACATGGTAACACTATACCCCTCTAGGACATGGTAACACTATACCCCTCTAGGACATGGTAACACTAGATACATACCCCTCTAGGACATGGTAACACTAGATGCATACCCCTCTAGGACATGGTAACTCTAGATACATACCCCTCTAGGACATGGTAACCCTAGATACATACCCCTCTAGGACATGGTAACCCTAGATACATACCCCTCTAGGACATGGTAACCCTAGATACATACCCCTCTAGGACATGGTAACACTAGATACATACCCCTCTAGGACATGGTAACCCTAGATACATACCCCTCTAGGACATGGTAACACTAGATACATACCCCTCTAGGACATGGTAACACTGGATACATACCCCTCTAGGACATGGTAACCCTATACCCCTCTAGGACATGGTAACACTAGATACATACCCCTCTAGGACATGGTAACACTAGATACATACCCCTCTAGGACATGGTAACACTAGATACATACCCGTCTAGGACATGGTAACCCTAGATACATACCCCTCTAGGACATGGTAACACTAGATACATACCCCTCTAGGACATGGTAACCCTAGATACATACCCCTCTAGGACATGGTAACACTATACCCCTCTAGGACATGGTAACCCTAGATACATACCCCTCTAGGACATGGTAACACTAGATACATACCCCTCTAGGACATGGTAACACTAGATACATACCCCTCTAGGACATGGTAACCCTAGATACATACCCCTCTAGGACATGGTAACACTATACCCCTCTAGGACATGGTAACCCTAGATACATACCCCTCTAGGACATGGTAACCCTAGATACATACCCCTCTAGGACATGGTAACACTAGATACATACCCCTCTAGGACATGGTAACCCTAGATACATACCCCTCTAGGACATGGTAACACTAGATACATACCCCTCTAGGACATGGTAACCCTAGATACATACCCCTCTAGGACATGGTAACACTAGATACATACCCCTCTAGGACATGGTAACACTATACCCCTCTAGGACATGGTAACCCTAGATACATACCCCTCTAGGACATGGTAACACTAGATACATACCCCTCTAGGACATGGTAACACTAGATACATACCCCTCTAGGACATGGTAACCCTAGATACATACCCCTCTAGGACATGGTAACACTATACCCCTCTAGGACATGGTAACCCTAGATACATACCCCTCTAGGACATGGTAACCCTAGATACATACCCCTCTAGGACGGCAGGTGGCCTAGTGGTTAGAGCGTTGGACCAGTAACCGAAATGTTGCAAGATCGAATCCCCGAGCTGACAAGGTAAAAAATCTGTCGTTCTGCCCCTGAACAAGACAGTTAACCCACTGTTCCCCAGTAGGCTGTCATTGTAAAGGAGAATTTGTTCTTAAAACTGACTTGTCTGACTTGCCAAATCAAAGATGTATAGCTAGTCTGATTTATAATACCCTTTTAAGTGAACATAGGGTTTTTAATGTTCCGTGTATTGTACCCATCTTAGCTCTCAGATCCAGGATCCCTTGGTTCTGTTGGACCCAGCCTGTCTCAAAGAAACTCTACAGGAGTGGATCCCTGTGTTGGAGAGGGTTCTAGGTCCTGAGCTGGATCTAGGTCTGGGAAAGCAGAGTCCAGCTGGTGAGGAGGAGGAGACGGAAGATGCTGCAGACAACCGTCCAGAGAACGTTCAGTCTGAGATCCCCTCGAGCTCTCCTGAGGGCCAGGAGGAAGGGAAGAGAGGAGAGGATTCCCCACAACAAAATGGAGGACAAGAGGACCAGAGGGAGGCTCAGGACCATCACAGACCTGACGAGGCCTCCACTGAAGAGAACCTGAGGGTGTGGTCCCCCAAACCTCTCCCCCCAGACCTCCAGGCTCACCTTACCCAGCTGGCCACTCTGTACCTGGAGCTGGGTTATTTTGGGGACCCCGTTGTCCAGAAAGAGAGGGGTGTAGTAGGGGTCAATGCATTCTTGAGACGGTTCTTCTTCCTTCTGGACCAGGAGCGGGTGAGGAGGATGTGTCTACTCGGCTACGGGGACCAGCCTGAGGTCCACATCTCCTTCATGGAGGCCATGCTAGGTGTGTACCATGGACAGGTTCTATGAAACACACACACACACACACACACACACACACACACACACACACACACACACACGTTCACTATTAAAAGGGCGTTTCTCCACTGCCAGAGCTAACCCAGTCCAGTAAGGTGGTAGAGGTGATCCAGAAAGGAGACCTGCTCAAATCTCTACGCTGTCTCAGAGAACTACAACCCTGGAGCGCTCCGATGCTCCTCGCTCACCTGCACAGGTAGATAAGCCCCTCTCCTCCCTCGTCCCCCTCTCCTCTCTCCCTCACCTCTCCTCCTCCCCGTCTCCCCTCTCTTTCTCCTCCCTCTCTCCCTTCTTTCCCTCTACTCTCTCAACTCCTCTCTCCCCTCAACTCTCTTAACAGTCAACCACTAGCTTTATTAGTCAACCACAGCTTCACCTCACTTTTGACAGTCAACCACAGCTTCGCCTAGATTAAGCAGTCAACCACAGCTTCGCCTAGCTTTGACAGTCAACCACAGCATCGCCTAGCTTTGACAGTCAACCACAGCTTCGCCTAGCTTTGACAGTCAACCACAGCTTCGCCTAGCTTTGACAGTCAACCACAGCTTCGCCTAGCTTTGACAGTCAACCACAGCTTCGCCTAGCTTTGACAGTCAACCACAGCTTCGCCTAGCTTTGACAGTCAACCACAGCTTCGCCTAGCTTTGACAGTCAACCACAGCTTCGCCTAGCTTTGACAGTCAACCACATCTTCGCCTAGCTTCGACAGTCAACCACAGCTTCGCCTAGCTTCGACAGTCAACCACAGCTTCGCCTAGCTTCGACAGTCAACCACAGCTTCGCCTAGCTTCGACAGTCAACCACAGCTTCGCCTAGCTTCGACAGTCAACCACAGCTTCGCCTAGCTTCGACAGTCAACCACAGCTTCGCCTAGCTTTGACAGTCAACCACAGCTTCGCCTAGCTTCGACAGTCAACCACAGCTTCGCCTAGCTTCGACAGTCAACCACAGCTTCGCCTAGCTTCGACAGTCAACCACAGCTTCGCCTAGCTTCGACAGTCAACCACAGCTTCGCCTAGCTTCGACAGTCAACCACAGCTTCGCCTAGCTTCGACAGTCAACCACAGCTTCGCCTAGCTTCGACAGTCAACCACAGCTTCGCCTAGCTTCGACAGTCAACCACAGCTTCGCCTAGCTTCGACAGTCAACCACAGCTTCGCCTAGCTTCGACAGTCAACCACAGCTTCGCCTAGCTTCGACAGTCAACCACAGCTTCGCCTAGCTTCGACAGTCAACCACAGCTTCGCCTAGCTTCGACAGTCAACCACAGCTTCGCCTAGCTTCGACAGTCAACCACAGCTTCGCCTAGCTTCGACAGTCAACCACAGCTTCGCCTAGCTTCGACAGTCAACCACAGCTTCGCCTAGCTTCGACAGTCAACCACAGCTTCGCCTAGCTTCGACAGTCAACCACAGCTTCGCCTAGCTTCGACAGTCAACCACAGCTTCGCCTAGCTTCGACAGTCAACCACAGCTTCGCCTAGCTTCGACAGTCAACCACAGCTTCGCCTAGCTTCGACAGTCAACCACAGCTTCGCCTAGCTTCGACAGTCAACCACAGCTTCGCCTAGCTTCGACAGTCAACCACAGCTTCGCCTAGCTTCGACAGTCAACCACAGCTTCGCCTAGCTTCGACAGTCAACCACAGCTTCGCCTAGCTTCGACAGTCAACCACAGCTTCGCCTAGCTTCGACAGTCAACCACAGCTTCGCCTAGCTTTGACAGTCAACCACAGCTTCGCCTAGCTTCGACAGTCAACCACAGCTTCGCCTAGCTTCGACAGTCAACCACAGCTTCGCCTAGCTTCGACAGTCAACCACAGCTTCGCCTAGCTTTGACAGTCAACCACAGCTTCGCCTAGCTTTGACAGTCAACCACAGCTTCGCCTAGCTTCGACAGGTGTGGTTCCCGTGGGGGTTGCCATGGAAGCCAAGAAGGTGTGTGTGTGTGTTCAAACACACATGCATGTGGGGGTCTAGGAGAGGAAGTGTGTCCATCTGATGAATAGGCTTATGCCTGAACTAAATTTTGTACACTAATTGTAGTCTCACCCATTCCTTTCTAACGACCGGTCATTTTTGACCGGGAACACCACAGGTGTACAAAAGTTTAATAAAACACCCAACATTTTATATGAAATTCATCACAATGTATTTTGTGTGTTCAGATGCCCTGTGTGGACAAAGTCATGGAACCTTATGACAATCAGATTAAATGAACTACATTTTTCAGAGAGAAAACTTGTTAATTTGGGGCAGCGGGGTAGACTAGTGGTTAGAGCGTTGGACTTTGAATCCCCGAGCTGACAAGGTAAAAAATGTGTCGTTCTGCCCGTGAACAAGGCAGTTAACCCACTGTTCCTAGTTAAATAAAGGTAAAATGTAAAAAATCTATTAAAAAAAAATCGGTCCAATTGGACCGGAACACAGCAGTGAGGGTTAAGCCTACTGAGCATCATAATCTCTGTCTCACTCGTCTGAAGTTCATGATAACGTTCTCAAAAATCACCTTCCTCTCCTCTTTGTGTAGGTTGTATGAGAAACATGGAGAGTTAGCCGTTCGCTCCTTCACCCAGTTCTATCCCACAATCCTCCCCTCTGACGTCACAGCCATGGCCAAACATAGCCACTTCCTGGCTTACCTAGACAACCTTGTCCAATCACGGGCCGAGGAACAAAGGTAGGTTTACACTAAACTATGAAGTACAATGTTTTTATAGATCTTTCTCTCCATTTTAAAGAGTTAATGTATCACAGCCCATCAATATGAATACATCCAGGTCGCGTTCATTAGGGTACACAACGGGAAACATTTTATAACGTTTTGTAACAGAAACTACTCAAATACAGGTTATCCCTCTGTGCTTCAGTACATTCTTCTATTTGGTACCTAATGAACACCATTCTGTTCTGTTTCTCTCCCTTAGACTGTCGTTCCTTGGGTCCCTCCTCCAACCAGAGGCTCTGCGACAGGATTGGCTGGGGCTGGCCCTTACCCACGATGCACCTCAAAAGAGCGACACACTGACCACAGACGGACAACCGAGATGGCACTCCCATTTCTTCAGCTGGGGTTATGGTCGTCTCCTATCCCTCCTGATACGCCTTCCAGCTGACCTGGCCTCCAAACAGAAGATGGCTGAGACATGCAGGATCAACGGGTAAAGACTACACACACACACAGTACCAGTCGAAAGTTTGGACACACCTACTCATTCTACATTGTATAATAATAGTGAATACATTAAAACTATGAAAAATTACATATGGAATCATGTAGTAACCCAAAAAGTGTTTTAATTTTTTTTAAAATAAATGTTATATTTGAGATTCTTTAAAGTAGCCACCCTTTGCCTTGTTGACAGCTTTGCACGCTCTTGGCATTCTCTCAACTAGCTTCAACAGCTCAAATAAGCAAAGAGAAATGACAGTCCATCATTACTTTAAGATATGAAAGTCAGTCAATCTGGAGAATTTCAAGAACTTTGAAAGTTTCTTCAAGTGCAGTCGCAAAAACCATCAAGCTCTATGATGAAACTGGCTCTCATCAGGACCACCACAGGAAAGGAAGACCCAGAGTTACCTCTGCTATGATGAAACTGGCTCTCATCAGGACCACCACAGGAAAGGAAGACCCAGAGTTACCTCTGCTATGATGAAACTGGTACTCATCAGGACCACCACAGGAAAGGAAGACCCAGAGTTACCTCTGCTATGATGAAACTGGCTCTCATCAGGACCGCCACAGGAAAGGAAGACACAGAGTTACCTCTGCTATGATGAAACTGGCTCTCATGAGGACCTCCACAGGAAAGGAAGACACAGAGTTACCTCTGCTATGATGAAACTGGTACTCATGAGGACTGCTACAGGAAAGGAAGACCCAGAGTTACCTCTGCTATGATGAAACTGTCTCTCATGAGGACCACCACAGGAAAGGAAGACCCAGAGTTACCTCTGCTATGATGAAACTGGTACTCATGAGGACCGCCACAGGAAAGGAAGACCCAGAGTTACCTCTGCTATGATGAAACTGTCTCTCATGAGGACCGCCACATGAAAGGAAGACCCAGAGTTACCTCTGCTATGATGAAACTGGCTCTCATGAGGACCGCCACCGGAAAGGAAGACCCAGAGTTACCTCTGCTATGATGAAACTGGTACTCATGAGGACCGCCACAGGAAAGGAAGACCCAGAGTTACCTCTGCTATGATGAAACTGGTACTCATGAGGACCGCCACAGGAAAGGAAGACCCAGAGTTACCTCTGCTATGATGAAACTGGTACTCATGAGGACCGCCACAGGAAAGGAAGACCCAGAGTTACCTCTGCTATGATGAAACTGGTACTCATGAGGACCGCCACAGGAAAGGAAGACCCAGAGTTACCTCTGCTATGATGAAACTGGTACTCATGAGGACCGCCACAGGAAAGGAAGACCCAGAGTTACCTCTGCTATGATGAAACTGGTACTCATGAGGACCGCCACAGGAAAGGAAGACCCAGAGTTACCTCTGCTATGATGAAACTGGCTCTGATGAGGACCGCCACAGGAAAGGAAGACCCAGAGTTACCTCTGCTATGATGAAACTGGCTCTGATGAGGACCGCCACAGGAAAGGAAGACCCAGAGTTACCTCTGCTATGATGAAACTGGCTCTCATGAGGACCGCCACAGGAAAGGAAGACCCAGAGTTACCTCTGCTATGATGAAACTGGTACTCATGAGGACCGCCACAGGAAAGGAAGACCCAGAGTTACCTCTGCTATGATGAAACTGGCTCTGATGAGGACCGCCACAGGAAAGGAAGACCCAGAGTTACCTCTGCTATGATGAAACTGGCTCTCATGAGGACCGCCACAGGAAAGGAAGACCCAGAGTTACCTCTGCTATGATGAAACTGGCTCTCATGAGGACCGCCACAGGAAAGGAAGACCCAGAGTTACCTCTGCTATGATGAAACTGGCTCTCATGAGGACCGCCACAGGAAAGGAAGACCCAGAGTTACCTCTGCTATGATGAAACTGGCTCTGATGAGGACCGCCACAGGAAAGGAAGACCCAGAGTTACCTCTGCTATGATGAAACTGGCTCTCATGAGGACCGCCACAGGAAAGGAAGACCCAGAGTTACCTCTGCTATGATGAAACTGGCTCTCATGAGGACCGCCACAGGAAAGGAAGACCCAGAGTTACCTCTGCTATGATGAAACTGGTACTCATGAGGACCGCCACAGGAAAGGAAGACCCAGAGTTACCTCTGCTATGATGAAACTGGTACTCATGAGGACCGCCACAGGAAAGGAAGACCCAGAGTTACCTCTGCTATGATGAAACTGGTACTCATGAGGACCGCCACAGGAAAGGAAGACCCAGAGTTACCTCTGCTATGATGAAACTGGTACTCATGAGGACCGCCACAGGAAAGGAAGACCCAGAGTTACCTCTGCTATGATGAAACTGGTACTCATGAGGACCGCCACAGGAAAGGAAGACCCAGAGTTACCTCTGCTATGATGAAACTGGCTCTGATGAGGACCGCCACAGGAAAGGAAGACCCAGAGTTACCTCTGCTATGATGAAACTGGCTCTGATGAGGACCGCCACAGGAAAGGAAGACCCAGAGTTACCTCTGCTATGATGAAACTGGCTCTCATGAGGACCGCCACAGGAAAGGAAGACCCAGAGTTACCTCTGCTATGATGAAACTGGTACTCATGAGGACCGCCACAGGAAAGGAAGACCCAGAGTTACCTCTGCTATGATGAAACTGGCTCTGATGAGGACCGCCACAGGAAAGGAAGACCCAGAGTTACCTCTGCTATGATGAAACTGGCTCTCATGAGGACCGCCACAGGAAAGGAAGACCCAGAGTTACCTCTGCTATGATGAAACTGGCTCTCATGAGGACCGCCACAGGAAAGGAAGACCCAGAGTTACCTCTGCTATGATGAAACTGGCTCTCATGAGGACCGCCACAGGAAAGGAAGACCCAGAGTTACCTCTGCTATGATGAAACTGGCTCTGATGAGGACCGCCACAGGAAAGGAAGACCCAGAGTTACCTCTGCTATGATGAAACTGGCTCTCATGAGGACCGCCACAGGAAAGGAAGACCCAGAGTTACCTCTGCTATGATGAAACTGGCTCTCATGAGGACCGCCACAGGAAAGGAAGACCCAGAGTTACCTCTGCTATGATGAAACTGGCTCTCATGAGGACCGCCACGGGAAAGGAAGACCCAGAGTTACCTCTGCTATGATGAAACTGGCTCTCATGAGGACCGCCACAGGAAAGGAAGACCCAGAGTTACCTCTGCTATGATGAAACTGGCTCTCATGAGGACCGCCACAGGAAAGGAAGACCCAGAGTTACCTCTGCTATGATGAAACTGGCTCTCATGAGGACCGCCACGGGAAAGGAAGACCCAGAGTTACCTCTGCTATGATGAAACTGGCTCTCATGAGAACTGCTACAGGAAAGGAAGACCCAGAGTTACCTCTGCTATGATGAAACTGGCTCTCATGAGGACCGCCACAGGAAAGGAAGACCCAGAGTTACCTCTGCTATGATGAAACTGTCTCTCATGAGGACCGCCACGGGAAAGGAAGACCCAGAGTTACCTCTGCTATGATGAAACTGGCTCTCATGAGAACTGCTACAGGAAAGGAAGACCCAGAGTTACCTCTGCTATGATGAAACTGGATCTCATGAGGACCGCCACAGGAAAGGATGACCCAGAGTTACCTCTGCTATGATGAAACTGGATCTCATGAGGACCGCCACAGGAAAGGATGACCCAGAGTTACCTCTGCTATGATGAAACTGTCTCTCATGAGGACCGCCACGGGAAAGGAAGACCCAGAGTTACCTCTGCTATGATGAAACTGGCTCTCATGAGAACTGCTACAGGAAAGGAAGACCCAGAGTTACCTCTGCTATGATGAAACTGGATCTCATGAGGACCGCCACAGGAAAGGATGACCCAGAGTTACCTCTGCTATGATGAAACTGGATCTCATGAGGACCGCCACAGGAAAGGATGACCCAGAGTTACCTCTGCTATGATGAAACTGGATCTCATGAGGACCGCCACAGGAAGGATGACCCAGAGTTACCTCTGCTATGATGAAACTGGATCTCATGAGGACCGCCACAGGAAAGGATGACCCAGAGTTACCTCTGCTGCAGAGGATAAGTTCATTAGATTTACCCCCCGTAGATTGCAGCCCAAATAAATGCTTCACAGAGTTCAAGTAACAGACACATCTCAACATCAACTGTTCAGAGGAGACTGATTGAATCAGACCTTCATGGATGAATTCCTGCAAAGAAACTACTACTGAAGAACACCAATAATAAGAAGAAACATGAGCAATGGACATTAGACTTGTGGAAATCTGTCCTTTGGTCTGATGAGTCCAAATTTGCGATTTTTGGTTCCAACCGCCGTGTCTTTGTGAGACGCAGAGTAGGTGAACAGATGATCTCTCCACGTGTGGTTCCCACCGTGAAGCATGGAGGAGGAGGTGTGATGATGTGGGGGTGCTTTGCTGGTGACACTCAGTGAATTATTTAGAATTATCGGCTCTTAACCAACCATGCTATTTTGTTTTGTTTTTTCACATTGTTCGTAACTTATTTTGTACATAATGTTGCTGCTACTGTCTCTTATGACCGAAAAGAGCTTCTGGACATCAGAACAGAACATCAGAACAGACCATCAGAACAGGACATCAGAACAGGACATCAGAACAGGACATCAGAACAGGACAGAACATCAGAACAGAACAGGACATCAGAACAGGACATCAGAACAGGACATCAGAACAGAACATCAGAACAGAACAGAACATCAGAACAGGACATCAGAACAGGACATCAGAACAGGGATTACTCACCTCAAAATGGACGATGAGTTCAATGAGTCGGACGCTTCTTCTTTGGGATCCGAACACCTCAAACTTAGATTTGTCTGTCCATAATACTTTTTGTTCCAATCTTCCTCTGTCCAGTGTCTGTGTTCTTTTGCCCATCTTAATCTTTTATTTTTATTGGTCAGTCTGAGATATGGCTTTTTCTTTGCAACTCTGCCTAGAAGGCCAGCATCCTGGAGTCGCCTCTTCACTGTTGACGTTGAGACTGGTATTTTGTGGGTACTATTTAATGAAGCTGCCAGTTGAGGACTTGTGAGGCATCTGTTTCTCAAACTAGACACTCTAATGTACTTGTCCTCTTGCTCAGTTGTGCACCGGGGCCTCCCACTACTCTTTCTATTCTGGTTAGAGACAGTTTGCGCTGTTCTGTGAAGGGAGTAGTACACAGCGTTGTACGAGCTCTTCAGTTTCTTGGCAATTTCTCACATGGAATAGCCTTCATTTCTCAGAACAAGAATAGACTGACGAGTTTCAGAAGAAATTCCTTTGTTTCTGGCCATTTTGAGCTTGTAATTGAACCCACAAATGCTGATGCTCCAGATACTCCACTAGTCTAAAGAAGGCCAATTTTATTGCTTCTTTTGTCAGCTGTGCTAACATAATTGCAAAAGGGTTTTCTAATGATCTATCAGCCTTTTAAAATTATAAACTTGGATTAGCTAACACAACGTGCCGTTGAAACACAGGAGTGATGGTTGCTGATAATCAGCCTCTGCACTCCTATGTAGATATTCCATTTAAAAAATCAACCGTTTCCAGCTACAATAGTCATTTACAACATTAACAATGTCTACACTGTATTACTGATCTATTTTATTTTATTTTAATGGACAAAAAGGTTGCTTTTCCTTCAAAAACGAGGACATTTCTAAGTGACCCCAAACGTGTGTGTGATGTACTTAAATACTGATCATGGGTGAAGAGACATTACTTGATTTCTGCCAGAGGGGGGCGATATCATGTCACCATTAAATGCAGGCTAATGTTTTTCCATGTGTACCTGTGTTAGGACTGTTATAATGACTGTGTTCTCTGTGCAGGTACTGGACTGGCTATGGGTACCTGTGTTAGGACTGTTATAATGACTGTGTTCTCTGGGCAGGTACTGGACTGGCTATGTGTACCTGTGTTAGGACTGTTATAATGACTGTTCTCTGTGCAGGTACTGGACTGGCTATGTGTACCTGTGTTAGGACTGTTATAATGACTGTTCTCTGTGCAGGTAGTGGACTGGGTATGTGTACCTGTGTTAGGACTGTTATAATGACTGTGTTCTCTGTGCAGGTACTGGACTGGCTATGTGTACCTGTGTTAGGACTGTTATAATGACTGTGTTCTCTGTGCAGGTACTGGACTGGCTATGTGTACCTGTGTTAGGACTGTTATAATGACTGTGTTCTCTGTGCAGGTACTGGACTGGCTATGTGTACCTGTGCTGTGAGCTCCAACGTCGTACAGAGGCTTTCTCTACCATCTGTAGACTGGACGACATGAGTCTGCTGGAGGAACCCAGTGGTAATGACTGTCATAGTAATCATCAAATTAAGGGATTAACCTCTGTGTACTACTACTACGGTTTAGTAAATATTTGGTCTACATGATCACAACCCTGAATGCTCTTATTTCTCTCTCTATATATATGTCTAACTCTCTCCTGGTGTGATTCTCAGGCATGGTGCCTCAGACCATGGATGAGTGGAAGATGCTTCTCCAGCTCTCTCAGCAGTGTAGTAACAGCAGACCGTCTGACCATATCCCAACCCCAGATCCCAACCCCTCCTCGGCTCCCACCCCCTCCTCGGCTCCCACCCCCTCCTTGGCTCCTACCCCTTCCCTGGCTCCTACCCCTTCCCTGGCTCCTACCCCTTCCCTGGCTCCTACCCCTTCCCTGGCTCCTACCCCTTCCCTGGCTCCTACCCCTTCCCTGGCCCTAGCCTCCAACGGGACCAGCCCCAGCCTGACCAACGGTGGCTCTGCAGCTGACCATATCCAGACAGAGGTGACTCCAGAGAACCTGGTCTTGCGTCTGGCCCGGGCTGTGGGCCCCGACCGGGCCTTTGAGGCCCTACAGGAGGTGGGGATGCAGTCGGACATGGAGCTGGGGCCACACTCCACCCTGGTCTGTGAGCTTCTCCGTGTGGCTGAGAAGAGACAGAGGTGGGTGATGGATCATACCAGGGACTATGATACCAGATACCAGGGACTATGATACCAGATACCAGGGATGATGATAACAGATACCAGGGACGATGATAACAGATACCAGGGACTATGATACCAGGGACGATGACAACAGATACCAGGGACTATGATACCAGATACCAGGGACGATGATAACAGATACCAGGGACTATGATAACAGATACCAGGGACTATGATACCAGATACCAGGAACGATGATACCAGGGACGATGATACCAGGGACGATGATAACAGATACCAGGGACTATGATACCAGATACCAGGGACTATGATAACAGATACCAGGGACTATGATACCAGGGATGATGATAACAGATACCAGGGACTATGATACCAGGGACGATGAAAACATATACCAGGGACTATGATACCAGGGACTATTATACCAGACACCAGGGACTGTGGTATCAGGGACTAAGATATCAGATACCAGGGACTATGATAACAGATACCAGGGACTATGATACCAGGGACGATGATAACAGATACCAGGGACTATTATACCAGATACCAGGGACTATGGTATCAGGGACTATGATACCAGATACCAGGGACTATGATACCAGATACAAGGGACTATGATACCAGGGGCGATGATAACAACAGATACCAGGGACTATGATACCAGATACCAGGGACTATGGTATCAGGGACTATGATACCAGATACCAGGGACTATGATAACAGATACCAGGGACTATGATACCAGGGACGATGATACCAGATACCAGGGACTATGATACCAGGGACTATTATACCAGGGACTATTATACCATATACCAGGGACTGTGGTATCAGGGACTATGATACCAGATACCAGGGACTATGATAACAGATACCAGGGACTATGATACCAGGGATGATGATAACAGATACCAGGGACTATGATACCAGGGACGATGATAACATATACCAGGGACTATGATACCAGGGACTATTATACCAGATACCAGAGACTGTGGTATCCGGGACTATGATACCAGATACCAGGGACTATGATACCAGATACCAGGGACTATTATACCAGGGACTATGATACAATACAAGATACCAGGGGCGATGATAACAGATACCAGGGACTATCAGGGACTATGATACCAGGGACTATTATACCGTATACTAGGGACAGTGGTATCAGGGACTATGATAACAGATACCAGGGACTATGATACCAGGGACGATGATAACAGATACCAGGGACTATGATACCAGATACCAGGGACTATGATACCAGATACCAGGGACTATGATAACAGATACCAGGGACTATGATACCAGGGATGATGATAACATATACCAGGGACGATGATACCAGGGACGATGATACCAGATACCAGGGACTATGATACCAGGGACGATGATAACAGATACCAGGGACTATGATACCAGGGATGATGATAACATATACCAGGGACTATGATACCAGGGACTATGATACCAGGGACTATGATACCAGGGACTATTATACCAGATACCAGGGACTGTGATACACGATACCAAGGACGAGGATACCAGGGACTATGATCAGCTAGTTAAAAAAAACATGTCATTGATTGATATCATAACAATCATCCCCTAGACAACACCAGGTTATACAAATAGGGCCGTAGACAACACCAGGTTATACAAATAGGGCCGTAGACAACACCAGGTTATACAAATAGGGCCGTAGACAACACCAGGTTATACAAATAGGGCCGTAGACAACACAAGGCTATACAAATAGGGCCGTAAACAACACCAGGTTATACAAATAGGGCCGTAGACAACACAAGGTTATACAAATAGGGCCGTAGACAACACCAGGGCCGTAGACAACACCAGGTTATACAAATAGGGCCGTAGACAACACAAGGTTATACAAATAGGGCCGTAGACAACACCAGGTTATAAAAATAGGGCCGTAGACAACACCAGGTTATACAAATAGGGCCGTAGACAACACCAGGTTATACAAATAGGGCCGTAGACAACACCAGGTTATACAAATAGGGCCGTAGACAACACAAGGTTATACAAATAGGGCCGTAGACAACACAAGGTTATACAAATAGGGCCGTAGACAACACCAGGTTATACAAATAGGGCCGTAGACAACACCAGGTTATACAAATAGGGCCGTAGACAACACAAGGTTATACAAATAGGGCCAGAGACAACACCAGGTTATACAAATAGGGCCAGAGACAACACCAGGTTATACAAATAGGGCCAGAGACAACACCAGGTTATACAAATAGGGCCGTAAACAACACAAGGTTATACAAATAGGGCCGTAGACAACACAAGGTTATACAAATAGGGCCGTAGACAACACAAGGTTATACAAATAGGGCCGTAGACAACACAAGGTTATACAAATAGGGCCGTAGACAACACAAGGTTATACAAATAGGGCCGTAGACAACACAAGGTTATACAAATAGGGCCGTAGACAACACAAGGTTATACAAATAGGGCCGTAGACAACACAAGGTTATACAAATAGGGCCGTAGACAACACAAGGTTATACAAATAGGGCCAGAGACAACACAAGGTTATACAAAAAACACATATGATACTAACGTTTCTCTGTTTTTCCTGTCTACCTCAGGGCTCTGATCCAGACCATGCTGGAGCGCTGTGATCGCTTCCTCTGGTCCCAGCATGCTTAGTGAGACAACACCAACCAACGCGCCTAGCGGGTCCTCAACCAACGCCATTCAGAACAACTATTACGGACAACTGCTATGGGGAGTAATGTTGGGGTCAATTCTATTTCCAATTCAGGCAGTTAAACGGAAATTTCATTTCCAGTTATCCACATTGAAAAAAGCAATTTAATTGACTGAATTGAAATGCAATTGATCCCAGCCCTGATCTGATCCAGAGCCGATCTGATCCGAAACAAGTTAAATTACCCTTAATGTGACCACAATGCTTACTAACTACTTTTTAAAACTGGGCCCTAATCGTTTATGTTGTACTGTTCATGACTACTTTTTAAAACTGGGCCCTAATAATTTATGATGCACCATTCCGGAGTTCCATTCCGCACCAACATTCTAGAATGCGACCTGGTACTGTCTAGAGAGGTGACTGAATTCAAGTTGTTATATTTTATAGTTGCCAAACCCCTGCCTTACCGAAGAAATATGGGATTAATCCTATAAATGATCTGAAAGTATTGTTTTTGAATTGTGAGGTCCTCGGATGCATTTTCCAGCCTGATAATGGTATATCTGACTTCCTCCTTGGGTCAAACTACTGCAACATGGTTATAAAAGCACCTGAATGAATCGTTTTGAAGACATTTGTGAAAATATAATTTTATTGAAATGCTCTAGTCTATTAATATAATATTTAATGTGAATAATAAAATATATGATGGTGATCTGATCCACGGATTGTCATTATTACAAATTAAACTTTATTTAAAGAATGCTTAAAAATGGGAGAAAGGCTTACTCCCTCCAGGATAAATGGATGTTTTCATGTTGCTGTGTGTGGAAGAAGTGAACGACACATGCAGAGCGTCTCTTGTGCAAGCGGGTGAAGTTGTTGTGTTGGTAGTACTGTCATTAGAGATCGTATTAATAACGCTGGAATGAAACGAGTCTTTTGTTTTCTCGTGAAACGGTGCGTGATAAATCCACACCTGGAACATCAAAGAGATACAACGAGGAGGAACGAGGGAGAGAGAGAGAGAGAGAAAGTACAGAAAAGTTGTAGCTGTATCTTGATGTCCTTCTAAAAGAATGTCTCAAACATAAAACATTACATTTTCAATTGGAACAAATTTGATTGACCTCCAAAAAAAAAAATTAGCTTGATTTTCCAGAAACAGTCCTCATATTATCTCTCCTTCTCCTCCTGTCCTTCGCATAATCCTCTCCACTCACTCATCTCCTATCTCCTCCGGTCCTGTCTTGCCCACCTGGTCGTGTCATTGGAAGCCCCTGGCTCGGTGACAATCAGATTCAAAGGTTTCGACATTCGGGCAGAGCCACTGAAGACACTGACACTCAGTGTTTTAGAACAGAGAGACAGATAGACGGGACTTCTTCTTCTTTTTTTTTAAATTGAAGACTGTGGAATAATATGGACGGCGTCACCGTTACATTCCATGCTGTTTATCCTGATCGGCATTACAGCTGACTTTTTTTCTTTTTTTGAAAGAGTCAAATCGGCACCTAGAATTATTGCTTCCTGATTCTTTGCAGTGGAATTCATAGCTATTCCATGTGGATGTATAATAAAACTACTGCGTCGTTCTCTAAGACAAGTGTCCTTCATACCCCATTAATGAACCCAGAGGGGGGGGGGGGGGGGGGGGGGGAGTTGTTTCGCCTCTAATGAACACATGTCTCTGGAGTTGTGCCTTCCTCTAATGAACACATGTCTCTGGAGTTGTGCCTTCCTCTAATGAACACACGTCTCTGGAGTTGTGTCTTCCTCTAATGAACACACGTCTCTGGAGTTGTGTCTTCCTCTAATGAACACACGTCTCTGGAGTTGTGCCTTCCTCTAATGAACACATGTCTCTGGAGTTGTGCCTTCCTCTAATGAACACATGTCTCTGGAGTTGTGCCTTCCTCTAATGAACACATGTCTCTGGAGTTGTGCCTTCCTCTAATGAACACATGTCTCTGGAGTTGTGCCTTCCTCTAATGAACACATGTCTCTGGAGTTGTGCCTTCCTCTAATGAACACATGTCTCTGGAGTTGTGCCTTCCTCTAATGAACACATGTCTCTGGAGTTGTGCCTTCCTCTAATGAACACATGTCTCTGGAGTTGTGCCTTCCTCTAATGAACACATGTCTCTGGAGTTGTGCCTTCCTCTAATGAACACATGTCTCTGGAGTTGTGCCTTCCTCTAATGAACACATGTCTCTGGAGTTGTGCCTTCCTCTAATGAACACATGTCTCTGGAGTTGTGCCTTCCTCTAATGAACACATGTCTCTGGAGTTGTGCCTTCCTCTAATGAACACATGTCTCTGGAGTTGTGCCTTCCTCTAATGAACATGTCTCTGGAGTTGTGCCTTCCTCTAATGAACACATGTCTCTGGAGTTGTGCCTTCCTCTAATGAACACAAGTTGTACCTTCCTCATCTGACAGATCTGTATAGGTTTCTGTTTAATCTAGAGATTATAATCCAAATACTGGTGCTTGAGGAAACTTTTTAAGAGGATGGTTTTAAATACAGGCATCTTTAACAAAATGCTCCATAATGTCGCTGTTCTTTATGACATAAAGAAACTCAATTTTATGGATTGTAAAATTAATCAAATGTAAACATACTGTAGATGAATTTATTGCTATTGACTCAGTTAGACAAAATGGTTGAATGCCGAGAAGAATCTATCCACTCTCGCATTGCAATAAGAGCTCAAATGGTTCTGGTCAACAAGACCCGACAGAGAGTTCTTTGATGTTGAGGAGTTGTCACCAGACACACTGATAAGTGGATTCTGGACATTCCTAATGACCACACACACATGCGCATATACACACACACACACACACACACACACACACACACACACACACACACACACACACACACACACACACACACACACACACACACACCCCCTGTTGACTGCTGCCAGGGTATAAATGAGTCTTCACCTGTTAAAGGAAGACATGCCACACACACACACACACACACCTGTTGATTACGACCCACGATGCTTAGCAGCACCCTTTAAAGTACATATTATTAATTCGGACCTCCTAAACACCGTGTTTAGGTTGATAAGTCTGTATGGTCCTAAATGACAGCCGTTTCAAACGCCAGCACATTCAAATGAACACTGGTTGATGCCTGATTCAGACCTGCTTCTTTTGGAGACCTGCATTAACAGATAGATGGACATGCCACCCATGGTAAGGATGACTTTTTAAAGATATGGCTGGACGTCACCTTCTACCTTATTTACCTTCTTTACCTTCTTTCCATTACGATATTTTAAGGCAAAATAAATGGACGTGAAAGTGTACTACCTCTATGTTGATCTAAAAGTATAGTACCTCTATGTTGATCTGAAAGTATACTACCTCTATACTACCTCTATGTTGATCTGAAAGTGTAGTACCTCTATGTTGATCTGAAAGTATACTACCTCTATACTACCTCTATGTTGATCTGAAACTATATTACCTCTATACTACCTCTATGTTGATCTGAAAGTATAGTACCTCTATGTTGATCTGAAAGTATATTACCTCTATACTACCTCTATGTTGATCTGAAAGTATACTACCTCTATGTTGATCTGAAAGTATACTACCTCTATACTACCTCTATGTTGATCTGAAAGTATACTACCTCTGTTGATCTGAAAGTATACTACCTCTGTTGATCTGAAAGTATACTACCTCTATACTACCTCTATGTTGATCTGAAAGTATAGTACCTCTATGTTGATCTGAAAGTATACTACCTCTATGTTGATCTGAAAGTATAGTACCTCTATGTTGATCTGAAAGTATAGTACCTCTATACTACCTCTATGTTGATCTGAAAGTATACTACCTCTATACTACCTCTATGTTGATCTGAAAGTATACTACCTCTATACTACCTCTCTGTTGATCTGAAAGTATACTACCTCTATGTTGATCTGAAAGTATAGTACCTCTATGTTGATCTGAAAGTATACTACCTCTATACTACCTCTCTGTTGATCTGAAAGTATACTACCTCTATGTTGATCTGAAAGTATACTACCTCTATGTTGATCTGAAAGTATAGTACCTCTATGTTGATCTGAAAGTATACTACCTCTATACTACCTCTATGTTGATCTGAAAGTATACTACCTCTATACTACCTCTCTGTTGATCTGAAAGTATAGTACCTCTATGTTGATCTGAAAGTATACTACCTCTATACTACCTCTATGTTGATCTGAAAGTATAGTACCTCTATGTTGATCTGAAAGTATACTACCTCTATACTACCTCTATGTTGATCTGAAAGTATACTACCTCTATACTACCTCTCTGTTGATCTGAAAGTATAGTACCTCTATGTTGATCTGAAAGTATACTACCTCTATACTACCTCTATGTTGATCTGAAAGTATATTACCTCTATACTACCTCTATGTTAATCTGAAAGTATATTACCTCTATACTACCTCTATGTTGATCTGAAAGTATAGTACCTCTATGTTAATCTGAAAGTATACTACCTCTATACTACCTCTATGCTAATCTGAAAGTATAGTACCTCTATGTTGATCTGAAAGTATAGTACCTCTATGTTGATCTGAAAGTATACTACCTCTATGTTGATCTGAAAGTATAGTACCTCTATGTTGATCTGAAAGTATAGTACCTCTATGTTAATCTGAAAGTATACTACCTCTATACTACCTCTATGTTGATCTGAAAGTATACTACCTCTATGTTGATCTGAAAGTATACTACCTCTATACTACCTCTATATTGATCTGAAAGTATACTACCTCTATATTGATCTGAAGGAAATACTACCTCTATGTTAATCTGAAAGTATAGTACCTCTATGTTAATCTGAAAGTATACTACCTCTATACTACCTCTATGTTAATCTGAAAGTATACTACCTCTATGTTGATCTGAAAGTATACTACCTCTATACTACCTCTATGTTGATCTGAAAGTATACTACCTCTATACTACCTCTATGTTGATCTGAAAGTATACTACCTCTATACTACCTCTATGTTGATCTGAAAGTATACTACCTCTATGTTAATCTGAAAGTATACTACCTCTATGTTGATCTGAAAGTGTACTACCTCTCTGTTGATCTGAAAGTGTACTACCTCTATGTTGATCTGAAAGTATACTACCTCTATGTTAATCTGAAAGTATACTACCTCTATACTACCTCTATGTTAATCTGAAAGTATACTACCTCTATGTTAATCTGAAAGTATACTACCTCTATGTTGATCTGAAAGTATACTACCTCTATACTACCTCTATGTTGATCTGAAAGTATAGTACCTCTATGTTGATCTGAAAGTATATTACCTCTATGTTAATCTGAAAGTATACTACCTCTATACTACCTCTATGTTGATCTGAAAGTATAGTACCTCTATGTTGATCTGAAAGTATACTACCTCTATACTACCTCTATGTTGATCTGAAAGTATATTACCTCTATGTTAATCTGAAAGTATACTACCTCTATACTACCTCTATGTTGATCTGAAAGTATAGTACCTCTATGTTAATCTGAAAGTATACTACCTCTATACTACCTCTATGTTGATCTGAAAGTATATTACCTCTATGTTAATCTGAAAGTATACTACCTCTATACTACCTCTATGTTGATCTGAAAGTATAGTACCTCTATGTTGATCTGAAAGTATACTACCTCTATACTACCTCTATGTTGATCTGAAAGTATACTACCTCTATACTACCTCTATGTTGATCTGAAAGTATAGTACCTCTATGTTGATCTGAAAGTATACTACCTCTATACTACCTCTCTGTTGATCTGAAAGTATATTACCTCTATACTACCTCTATGTTGATCTGAAAGTATATTACCTCTATACTACCTCTATGTTGATCTGAAAGTATATTACCTCTATACTACCTCTATGTTGATCTGAAAGTATAGTACCTCTATGTTGATCTGAAAGTATACTACCTCTCTGTTGATCTGAAAGTATATTACCTCTATACTACCTCTATGTTGATCTGAAAGTGTACTACCTCTATACTACCTCTCTGTTGATCTGAAAGTATATTACCTCTATGTTGATCTGAAAGTATACTACCTCTATGTTGATCTGAAAGTATACTACCTCTATACTACCTCTCTGTTGATCTGAAAGTATATTACCTCTATACTACCTCTATGTTGATCTGAAAGTATAGTACCTCTATGTTGATCTGAAAGTATACTACCTCTCTGTTGATCTGAAAGTATATTACCTCTATACTACCTCTATGTTGATCTGAAAGTATATTACCTCTATACTACCTCTATGTTGATCTGAAAGTATACTACCTCTATGTTGATCTAAAAGTATAGTACCTCTATGTTGATCTGAAAGTATACTACCTCTATGTTGATCTCGTGACAGAGTGTAAAATGTGGTTCTGGGTTCCCAGATGACCTCTATGTCATTGTTTTTATGTTATACATGTCTTGTTGTTGTAGGGTCTCCTACTTGTTCTGTCTCTAACTCTGCTCTGCTGTCTACCTCACCCAGCTTCACCAACCGAGCTAGCTCACAATGACTCAGGTACACTGTTCTGTGTGTTAAATGGCCTGTTGAGAACACTTCATACTGTCATGAGATTATCCGACATTTTTAAAAGGGGGGGGGATCATCCATGTTTATGACAAGAATTATCATTGGATCCTATTGGATCGTCTGTTGTATAATTAAAGGGATTGTTGGGAACCGATTATGTCGTCCAATATAATAAAGGCTAGTGTCATAAAGGGTAGTTTCATATCAGTTGTTATTGATCAGTATCATTAGCTAGGTTTCCATCCAAATGGTGACAGATTCGAATATTAAAAAAATCCGCACTGGACCAAATGGACTTGTTGCTGATAAAACATGTAAAGTCATTGTGTAATGACATATTGCACACAAAACAAATGTTCTGCTTAAGTTTTGATGCTTTCATGTTTCGATATCTAAAATTCAACATGTGTTTCAATCGCATTTTCCACTCTATTACTACCGAAACTGTTGCATTAAATAGCAAATGCTCCCACGCTGGTTCTTGGCCAGTTCGCTCTAGCCAACCACCGATTCAGTGCGGTTCGGCTCGTCTACATTATGGATAAAAGCAAAACAATAAGTGTATTTGTTAAGCGTCGATCCTCGGGTCACCAAAATAAGACCCTCGATATTTTATTGAAAAGGAGCATCAAGCTCACAACCTTGGACTTTCATCACCCTGTGAAGTTCATCATGTATTTATTCTGTAGCCTAATAGACCGTGTGCTTTCCCGACGAGTTGTAGTGGGATGACCACACAGCTGGCTGCCACACATGTTAATGCGTGACTCCAAATGTGTACTTTGCGCGCATAAAAAAAAAGGTCGGGTGGAAACCTGGTTAGAGAGAGTTTTCTGGAACATTTTGTATCTTAAAATGTATATGCACTCACTATACTTTAAGTGTGGCGATGTGGTTATTAAGGTAATTACACATGCGCGCCGCCAGGTGGTGCAGCAGGCAGATGTAGAGTACCCATTGCTAGCATTGTTAGAGTATTGGAACGAACCCCGGCACACGTTGAGTGCAGCCGCTTGCCTGTTACGCAACGCTCTGGGTGAGTAATAAACTAATCTGTTTATAAAGGGCTAATACTCCTTGACTCATTCCAAAAGGCACAAATAGTTATATTGGGTTATTCATTGTATTGTATCATTTCCAGGGGTTCCCTATCTGCCCTCTACGTTGGTAGAGGAGGCTCTGAAAAGGTCTTTAGAACGTACTAATGCTGCTTACGCCCACACCAAGGAGAGGTGAGCCAATAGAACAAGACTGTCGTCAGTAAATGGCTCAGATTATTTGTGAAAAGCCATGTTGATGTTTATGAAAAGAGAAATGCTATTTACCAATTAGGGTCTGCCTGTCTGTTCATCTGCCTGCATGTCTGTCTGTTCATCTGCCTGCCTGTCTGTCTGTTCACCTGTCTGTCTGTTCATCTGCCTGCCTGTCTGTTCATCTGCCTGCCTGTCTGTTCATCTGCCTGCCTGTCTGTTCATCTGCCTGCCTGTCTGTCTGCTCATCTGCCTGTCTGTTCATCTGCCTGTCTGTCTGTTCGCCTGCCTGTCTGTCTGTTCGCCTGCCTGTCTGTCTGCTCATCTGCCTGTCTGTTCATCTGCCTGCCTGTCTGTTCATCTGTCTGTCTGTTCATCTGCCTGTCTGTTCATCTGTCTGTCTGTCTAATAATATGGGTACTGTCCTCTGTCCTTCCAGGGTGAAGACATCTCTGTCGGAGGGTGCTCTGAGACCCAGCGACCTCCTGGCTCAGTTCAAGCAGATCGGACCCCAGACCAGGAGGCACATCAGCGCAGCTGAGCTGCTGGACAATACAGTGGAACTGATCAGAGAGATGGTCTACACCAGTACCATGGCCCAGTCCAGTCTACCTGGTACTGTCTAACCCATGACCCAGTCCAGTCTACCTGGTACTGTCTAACCCTAACCCAGTCCAGTCTACCTGGTACTGTCTAACCCATGGCCCAGTCCAACCTACCTGGTACTGTCTAACCCTAACCCATGTCCAGTCTAACTGGTACTGTCTAACCCATGGTCCAGTCCAGTCTACCTGGTACTGTCTAACCCATGGCTGAGTTCAGTCTACCTGGTACTGTCTAACCCTAACCCAGTCCAGTCTACCTGGTACTACCTAACCCATGGCCCAGTCCAGTCTACCTGGTACTAAACTATAACATTACACATATACTACAGAGCCGACCTGATCCGAGCCTGGCTGTGTTGGCCTTGTTACCATAGTTGCTGGAACTATGTCAGAAACACAGTATGGTTTGAGTCAGCGGTACGGTTTGGGTTGTGTGTAAATCTCCCCCAACAGACCTGTTGAATGAGGAGGACATGCAGGTTCTCCTGTTACCCAACAGACCTGTTGAATGAGGAGGACATGCAGGTTCTCCTGTCCCCCAACAGACCTGTTGAATGAGGAGGACATGCAGGTTCTCCTGCAGGCTAAAAGCTGTTACCCAACAGACCTGTTGAATGAGGAGGACATGCAGGTTCTCCTGCAGGCTAAAAGCTGTCCCCCAACAGACCTGTTGAATGAGGAGGACATGCAGGTTCTCCTGCAGGCTAAAAGCTGTCCCCCAACAGACCTGTTGAATGAGGAGGACATGCAGGTTCTCCTGCAGGCTAAAAGCTGTTACCCAACAGACCTGTTGAATGAGGAGGACATGCAGGTTCTCCTGCAGGCTAAAAGCTGTCCCCCAACAGACCTGTTGAGTGAGGAGGACATGCAGGTTCTCCTGCAGGCTAAAAGCTGTTACCCAACAGACCTGTTGAGTGAGGATGAGTGAGGAGGACATGCAGGTTCTCCTGTTACCCAACAGACCTGTTGAGTGAGGATGAGTGAGGAGGACATGCAGGTTCTCCTGTTACCCAACAGACCTGTTGAATGAGGAGGACATGCAGGTTCTCCTGCAGGCTAAAAGCTGTCCCCCAACAGACCTGTTGAGTGAGGAGGACATGCAGGTTCTCCTGCAGGCTAAAAGCTGTTACCCAACAGACCTGTTGAATGAGGAGGACATGCAGGTTCTCCTGCAGGCTAAAAGCTGTTACCCAACAGACCTGTTGAGTGAGGAGGACATGCAGGTTCTCCTGCAGGCTAAAAGCTGTCCCCCAACAGACCTGTTGAGTGAGGAGGACATGCAGGTTCTCCTGCAGGCTAAAAGCTGTTACCCAACAGACCTGTTGAGTGAGGAGGACATGCAGGTTCTCCTGCAGGCTAAAAGCTGTTACCCAACAGACCTGTTGAGTGAGGAGGACATGCAGGTTCTCCTGCAGGCTAAAAGCTGTTACCCAACAGACCTGTTGAGTGAGGATGAGTGAGGAGGACATGCAGGTTCTCCTGTTACCCAACAGACCTGTTGAATGAGGAGGACATGCAGGTTCTCCTGCAGGCTAAAAGCTGTTACCCAACAGACCTGTTGAATGAGGAGGACATGCAGGTTCTCCTGTCCCCCAACAGACCTGTTGAATGAGGAGGACATGCAGGTTCTCCTGTCCCCCAACAGACCTGTTGAATGAGGAGGACATGCAGGTTCTCCTGTCCCCCAACAGACCTGTTGAATGAGGAGGACATGCAGGTTCTCCTGTCCCCCAACAGACCTGTTGAATGAGGAGGACATGCAGGTTCTCCTGTTACCCAACAGACCTGTTGAATGAGGAGGACATGCAGGTTCTCCTGTCCCCCAACAGACCTGTTGAATGAGGAGGACATGCAGGTTCTCCTGCAGGCTAAAAGCTGTTACCCAACAGACCTGTTGAATGAGGAGGACATGCAGGTTCTCCTGCAGGCTAAAAGCTGTTACCCAACAGACCTGTTGAATGAGGATGAGTGAGGAGGACATGCAGGTTCTCCTGCAGGCTAAAAGCTGTTACCCAACAGACCTGCTGAATGAGGAGGATATGCAGGTTCTCCTGCAGGCTAAAAGCTGTTACCCAACAGACCTGATGAATGAGGAGGACATGCAGGTTCTCTATACAACGGCATGGCGCAGTGAAACATGGGAAGCCATTCACTTTCAATGGAAGTAAAGCGAGAGAAGTGGGATGGGCGGGGGAACCGTTGAGCGATGCGAGCGATGGCATTGGGCGAAGGAGCTGTACAGGGCGGGACTAAAGTTGGGGAAAGCTGAACTTTATCAAAATCCTCTGCAATAATGCAAAGCAAGGGACCAATCGAAGCTCGTCATAGCTTCCAACCCCTACTGGATTGGCTGTCAATGGCTGTTGATATGTAGCACTACCTAGCTCAATTGCTAGCTTGTTAGCACCCACATGAGGGTGGGTGGGGGCGGCAGGTAGCCTAGTGGTATAGCCTAGAGCGTTGGGCCAGTAACCGAAAGGCTGCAAGTTCAAAACCCCCGAGCTGACAAGGTACAAATCTGTCGTTCTGCCCCTGAACAGGCAGTTAACCCAGGCTGTCATTGAAAATAAGAATTTGTTCTTAACTTCCTTGCCTAGTTAAATAAAGGTAAAATAAAAAAATGAGGACGAGGCTAGTTTGGCTAGGAGAGGCCGCTTGTGTAGTGTGAACGCTCATTAAGACTGTCTGTCTGTCCTTCGTCTCCCCCCCCCCCCCCCCCCCAACAGACCCGCTGAGTGAGGAGGACATGCAGGTTCTACTGCATGCTACAGGCTGTTCCTCTGAGATGCAGAGACCCCTCTGTAAGACTGGCTGTCTGTCTGAACGCTACCGTTCATTCACCGGGGAGTGCAACAACAGGTCTGTCTGTCTGTCTTGTCTGTAGTACCCCTGCACATTGACTCGGTGCCGGTACTCCTCGTTATTGTTATTCTATTGTTATTATTTCTGTATTTCTGTTTCAAATATTGTATTTTTTTTATGTACTTTTTAACTCTGCATTGTTGGAAAGGACCCGTAAGTATTTCACGGTAGAGTCTACACCTATTGTATTCGGTGGCATGTGACAAATACAATTAGATTTGATCTCTGGCTGTCTGCTTATCTCTTTTTCTCTCGCTCTGTCTGCCTGACAACGTCCAGCCAGTAGGGTTCAGGTTGAAACTACAGTGTGAAAAGGAAATGAGTGTTTGATTTGACATGACTTGTAGTTTGTGTGTGTCATCCACGTTGTCAACCCTCTCCAGACAGCACCCTAAGTGGGGTGCGGCCAACACCCCGTACTCCCGCTGGCTCCCCCCAGAGTACGAGGACATCAGAGGGGTCCCTAGGGGCTGGGACCCTGAACACACCTACTATAACTACACCTTGCCCCCGGTAAGAGTCCTATCCTATCTACCACACCCTGCCCCATGTAAGAGTCCTATCCTATCTACCACACCCTGCCCCAGGTAAGAGTCCTATCCTATCTACCACACCCAGCCCCAGGTAAGAGTCCTATCCTATCTACATCCTGCCCCAGGTAAGAGTCCTATCCTATATACTACATCCTGCCCCAGGTAAGAGTCCTATCCTATCTACCAGCCCCAGGTAAGAGTCCTATCCTATCTACTACATCCTGCCCCAGGTAAGAGTCCTATCCTATCTACATCCTGCCCCAGGTAAGAGTCCTATCCTATCTACCACACCCAGCCCCAGGTAAGAGTCCTATCCTATCTACATCCTGCCCCAGGTAAGAGTCCTATCCTATATACTACACCCGGCCCCAGGTAAGAGTCCTATCCTATCTACATCCTGCCCCAGGTAAGAGTCCTATCCTATCTACATCCTGCCCCAGGTAAGAGTCCTATCCTATCTACATCCTGCCCCAGGTAAGAGTCCTATCCTATCTACCACACCCAGCCCCAGGTAAGAGTCCTATCCTATCTACCACACCCTGCCCCAGGTAAGAGTCCTATCCTATCTACTACATCCTGCCCCAGGTAAGAGTCCTATATACTACATCCTGCCCCAGGTAAGAGTCCTATCCTATCTACATCCTGCCCCAGGTAAGAGTCCTATCATATATACTACACCCTGCCCCAGAGTCCTATTCTATCTACCACACCCTACCCCCGGTAGGATAGGACTCTTACCGGGGGTAGCGTGTGGTAGATAGAATAGGACTCTGGGGCAGGGTGTAGTATATAGGATAGGACTCTTACCGGGGGCAGGGTGTAGTAGATAGGATAGGACTCTGGGGCAGGGTGTAGTATATAGGATAGGACTCTTACCGGGGGCAGGATGTAGTAGATAGGATAGGACTCTTATCTACTACACACTGCCCCAGGTAAGAGTCCTATAACTACACCCTGCCCCCGGTAAGAGTCCTATCCTATCTACTACACACTGCCCCCGGTAAGAGTCCTATCCTATCTACTACACCCTGTCCCCAGGTAAGAGTCCTATAACTACACACTGCCCCCAGTAAGAGTCCTATCCTATCTACTACACCCTGTCCCCAGGTAGGAGTCCTATAACTACACCCTGCCCCAGGTAAGAGTCCTATAACTACAACCTTCCCCAGGTAAGAGTCCTATCCTATCTACTACACCCTGCCCCAGGTAAGAGTCCTATAACTACAACCTTCCCCAGGTAATAGTCCTATCCTATCTACTACACCCTGCCCCAGGTAAGAGTCCTATAACTACATCCTGTCCCAGGTAAGAGTCCTATCTACTACACCCTGCCCCAGGTAAGAGTCCTATCCTATCTACTAAACCCAGCCCCAGGTAAGAGTCCTATAACTACACCCTGCCCCAGGTAAGAGTCCTATCCTATCTACACCCTGCCCCAGGTAAGAGTCATATCCTATAACTACACCCTGCCCCAGGTAAGAGTCCTATCATATCAACTACACCCTGTACTGGTAAGAGTCCTATCCTATTTCTGGCTACAGTATCCCTATATAGTGCACTGCTGTTGACCTGAGTCATCATAAGCCTCTGTTCAACATAGAATGTTTCCTCTGTCATTTTACTCTACGTCAGGTCAGCTGTAAAACCAAACTCACTGTAATAACCTCACCCTTCTCCTTCTCTCCTCCCTGCCCCTCTCTGTTCCCTCCTCTTTTTTCCCTCCTCTCATCCCACCTCCCTCCCTCCTCTCTCCTCCAACCTCACTCTCTCCTCCCTCCCCCTCTCTGTTCCCTCCTCTCCCCTCTCCTCCAACCTCCTACCTCCCTCTCTCCTCCCTCCCCCTCTCTCCCCCTCTCTGTTCTCTCCTCTTCTCCCCCATCTCTCCTCCCTCCCCCTCTCTCCTCCCACCTCCCTCTTTCCTCCCTCCCCCTCTCTGTTCTCTCCTCTCCTCCCACCTCCTACCTTCCTCTCTCCTACCTCCCCCTCTCTCCTCCCTCCTCTCCTCCCATCTCCCTCCAGGTGCGCCTGATATCCCAGAACGTTCTCTACACCCACAATGAGAACATCTCTCTGGACTCATCTCTGTCCCACCTGTTGGTGGAGTGGGGTCAGTGGATCGACCATGACTTCGCTCTGACCCCTCAGAGTCCCAGCACAGCTGCCTTCAGGACCGGGGCCGACTGTACCCGCACATGCAGCCGGGACACTCCCTGCTTCCCTATACAGGTGAGACACTCCCTGCTTCCCTATAGAGGCGAGACACTCCCTGCTTCCCTATACAGGTGAGACACTCCCTGCTTCCCTATAGAGCTACAGGTCAAATCAAATCAATCACAATTTATTGAAAGTGTAGTTGAGGTCTTAACACATTTTACAAAAAAATGCAATAATTTAAAAATGAATAACAAATGAGCAGAAGAGAAGTCCAGAACAGAGAAAGAGAGAAGTCCAGAATGCTAACCCACTTTCCCCTCCTAACACTAACCTACCTTCCCCTCCTAACACTAACCCACCTTCCCCTCCTAACACTAACCCACCTTCCCCTCCTAACACTAACCCACCTTCCCCTCCTAACACTAACTCACCTTCCCCTCCTAACACTAACCCACCTTCCCCTCCCAACACTAACCCACCTTCCCCTCCCAACACTAACCCACCTTCCCCTCCCAACACTAACCCACCTTCCCCTCCCCTCCCAACACTAACCCACCTTCCCCTCCCCTCCCAACACTAACCCACCTTCCCCTCCCCTCCCAACACTAACCCACCTTCCCCTCCTAACACTAACCCACCTTCCTCTCCCACCTTCCCCTCCCAACACTAACCCACCTTCCCCTCCCAACACTAACCCACCTTCCTCTCCCAACACTAACCCACCTTCCAATCCCAACACGAACCCACCTTCCTCTCCCACCTTCCCCTCCCAACACTAACTCACCTTCCCCTCCCAACACTAACCCACCTTCCTCTCCCACCTTCCCCTCCCAACACTAACCCACCTTCCCCTCCCAACACTAACCCACCTTCCTCTCCCACCTTCCCCTCCCAACACTAACCCACCTTCCCCTCCCAACACTAACCCACGTTCCTCTCCCACTTTCCCCTCCCAACACTAACCCACCTTCCCCTCCCAACACTAACCCACCTTCCTCTCCTACCTTCCCCTCCCAACACTAACCCACCTTCCCCTCCCAACACTAACCCACCTTCCTCTCCCACCTTCCCCTCCCAACACTAACCCACCTTCCTCTCCCACCTTCCCCTCCCAACACTAACCCACCTTCCTCTCCCACCTTCCCTTCCTAACACTAACCCACCTTCCCCTCCCAACACTAACCCAACTTCCTCTCCTGCCTTCCTCTCCCAACACTAACCCACTTTCCCAACACCAACCCACCTTCCTCTCCCAACACTAACCCACCTTCCCCTCCCCTCCCCTCCCCTCCCAACACTAACCCACCTTCCCCTCCCAACACCAACCCACCTTCCTCTAGTAACCTTTCGGTTACTAGTCCAATGCGCCAATGCTCTAACCACTAGGCTACCCGTTGAACCAACGTTGAATAGATGTTGAATTGACATCTGTCCCCAGTGGGTCACCTAAAAGCTGTCTGTGTTTAAAACATCTTCTATATTACAAAAATGATAGCGACATAATTAGATCACTTCACAATCAAAGATGAGGGTCGGCATTGGAAACACATCCATATAACAGCCTAATAATCGGGGCGGCAGCGTAGCCTAGTGGTTAGAGCGTTGTAGTAACCGGAAGGTTGCAAGTTCATATCCCGAGCTGACAAGGTACAAATCTGTCATTCTGCCCCTGAACAGGCAGTTAACCCACAGGCCGTCATTGAAAATAAGAATTTGTTCTTAATAACTGACTTGCCTAGTTAAATAAAGGTAAACAAATTAAATAAGCCCTTAAATCACTGAAATATAGACATTTCATCAATTGCAAATAACATGGCCCACACTAAACCCTGCCCCCCTGACTGAATTTGAAAAAGCGTGGCCCTCCTCCTATTTTCCTCCAGGTCCACATTTTCTACATTTCGAACCATCCCTAAACAAACACTTAAATAGCCTCCAACGGGATTAAGACTATAATGTTGATATCATGGATGGTCAGTCTTTGCATCCATAGCTATGTCTATGAATTTGAGAGTGGTTACATTTCTCCTGCCCTATCCCTCAGCTTTTTACCAAAACAGGGTCTGGGAGGACCCCTTTTAAAAATGGTTTTAACTGCTGATTGAAGCTTTAAATAGCTACTTCTGGCCAGTCTAATTCTTTCCTGCTCCGAATCTATTCAGTGTAAAGTGAAACGCACACATGCACACGCACACACTTCCCCTCTCCCCAGATCCCGCTGTCAGACCCTCGTACTGGTACACAGAGCTGCATGCCTTCCTTCCCCTCTCTCCAGATCCCGCTGTCAGACCCTCGTACTGGTACACAGAGCTGCATGCCTTTCTTCCGCTCGGCGCCCAGCTGTGTCGGGAGCGAAGGCACACCCCACCATCACCGGGAGCAACTGAACGCCATCACCTCATTCGTGGACGCCAGTATGGTGTACGGTAGCTCCTCCCCCATGGCTGCGGCCCTGAGGAACCACTCCTCTCCACTGGGTCTTCTGGCCCTCAATGACCAGGCCTCAGACCAGGGTCTCGCCTACATGCCCTACCTGCCTCGCCTACAGGGACGCCTGGATCCCTGTGGGCCACGAAGCGGGTCTGAGGCAAACTCCACTGGAGCCACAAGTGCCTCTGACACATCTGCTACTGCACCAACAGAACAGGAGAATATTACATCCTGTTTCCAAGCAGGTATGTTACAATCCATCAATCAATTAATCAATCAATTAATCAATCAATCAATCAATCAATCAAACAAAAATGTATAATGACCTTTTTGCAACATCTCTCACAAAGTGCTTTACGGTAACAACCTAGTTACCTGCTGCTATAAACTGTGTGCATAGATACAGAATGTTTCTATAGCAACGCGCATGCCCCGCCCACCTGAGGGTCTGTCTTTTTCAGCAGTATTTGCTGTGTTTGATCGATGCAAAATCCACTTATCACTTTAAATCTGCCTGCGATTTATTGCTTTCCTTTGACTCTTCCTTGTGCCTGATGTTTTTCCCCCGTTAACGTCACCACCGCGGAGATGTTCGCAACGAACACACAGAACAGCATAACCTCTAGCTCATTCTGCATGTTTCCATGGAAACATTAGCAATCCGATTCACACACACACCCCGCTAATGGCTGACATGGGCTCAATGGGATACACTGTCTTTCAGTTGAGTCTGTATGAACGCTAAAACTTAGTCAGGGATTTAACGCACCTTCTCCACACTTACATCGCAAGAAAGAGTAGAAAGATGACTTTTATTTTGATGGGTGTACATTTTTTAAATTGTATTTTTTTTTTACAATATATATATATTTTTTCAGATGGTGTCCTGCTATTGACACACCTGTTGAATTATGCAACAGAACGTGGCAACAACAGTAATTAATGATGAGGCAGTCGAGACAGTGCAGATGAGTGCTAATAGGGTAGACAGAACAAGTGTTTAGTGGTTTGCAGCCCTACTACACCCATGTATGTTAATTCATTCATATACAGTGCCTTGCGAAAGTATTCGGCCCCCTTGAACTTTGCGACCTTTTGCCACATTTCAGGCTTCAAACATAAAGATATAAAACTGTATTTTTTTGTGAAGAATCAACAACAAGTGGGACACAATCATGAAGTGGAACGACATTTATTAGATATTTCAAACATTTTTAACAAATCAAAAACTGAAAAATTGGGCGTGCAAAATTATTCAGCCCCTTTACTTTCAGTGCAGCAAACTCTCTTCAGAAGTTCAGTGAGGATCCCTGAATGGTCCAATGTTGACCTAAATGACTAATGATGATAAATACAATCCACCTGTGTGTAATCAAGTCTCCGTATAAATGCACCTGCACTGTGATAGTCTCAGAGGTCCGTTTAAAAGCGCAGAGAGCATCATGAAGAACAAGAAACACACCAGGCAGGTCCGAGATACTGTTGTGAAGAAGTTTAAAGCCGGATTTGGATACAAAAAGATTTCCCAAGCTTTAAACATCCCAAGGAGCACTGTGCAAGCGATAATATTGAAATGGAAGGAGTATCAGACCACTGCAAATCTACCAAGACCTGGCTGTCCCTCTAAACTTTCAGCTCATACAAGGAGAAGACTGATCAGAGATGCAGCCAAGAGGCCCATGATCACTCTGGATGAACTGCAGAGATCTACAGCTGAGGTGGGAGACTCTGTCCATAGGACAACAATCAGTCGTATATTGCACAAATCTGGCCTTTATGGAAGAGTGGCAAGAAGAAAGCCATTTCTTAAAGATATCCATAAAAAGTGTCGTTTAAAGTTTGCCACAAGCCACCTGGGATACACACCAAACATGTGGAAGAAGGTGCTCTGGTCAGATGAAACCAAAATTGAACTTTTTGGCAACAATGCAAAACGTTATGTTTGGCGTAAAAGCAACACAGCTCATCACCCTGAACACACCATCTCCACTGTCAAACATGGGGGTGGCAGCATCATGGTTTGGGCCTGCTTTTCTTCAGCAGGGACAGGGAAGATGGTTAAAATTGATGGGAAGATGGATGGAGCCAAATACAGGACCATTCTGGAAGAAAACCTGATGGAGTCTGCAAAAGACCTGAGACTGAGACGGAGATTTGTCTTCCAACAAGACAATGATCCAAAACATAAAGCAAAATCTACAATGGAATGGTTCAAAAATAAACATATCCAGGTGTTAGAATGGCCAAGTCAAAGTCCAGACCTGAATCCAATCGAGAATCTGTGGAAAGAACTGAAAACTGCTGTTCACAAATGCTCTCCATCCAACCTCACTGAGCTCGAGCTGTTTTGCAAGGAGGAATGGGAAAAAATGTCAGTCTCTCGATGTGCAAAACTGATAGAGACATACCCCAAGCGACTTACAGCTGTAATCGCAGCAAAAGGTGGCGCTACAAAGTATTAACTTAAGGGGGCTGAATAATTTTGCACGCCCAATTTTTCAGTTTTTGATTTGTTAAAAAAGTTTGAAATATCCAATAAATGTCGTTCCACTTCATGATTGTGTCCCACTTGTTGTTGATTCTTCACAAAAAAATACAGTTTTATATCTTTATGTTTGAAGCCTGAAATGTGGCAAAAGGTCGCAAAGTTCAAGGGGGCCGAATACTTTTGCAAGGCACTGTATATATATATATATATATATATATATATATATATATATATATATGCAAATAATCCCATATGTTTATGCAAATGAGGCACACATAATTGTCTTTGTTTTAACACAAACTGTTCAAAATCCCTGAACTCCATTCATTATAATGTCTAAGAAAGTAAAACGTTTTACGCTCTATAATTCAGACAATATTTGAATTATAATGTATTTATTAGAATTGTTTTCGAAATCTTTAAACAATTTCTATGACCGTTGTTAATGTACTGTAGCACAGCTCGGGTTATAGAGATTGTGGTGGAAGTTCAACACCAGGGACACCCTAAGTCAGTCTTAATATGAATGATTGTTTATTGTCCCGTGATCTGAAGAGGTTCCAACCAACTCAATGCACCATAACACACATGTCAATCAGGAGCTCTGCCTGGGCAGACCCAGCAGTTGTCTTATATATACGGCTATACAGAGACAGGTTATATTTGCATGATTTAGTATAATTAATTCATCATTACCGGGGTTTTTTTGTGGGTTTTTTTCCCACCTTTATTTAACCAGGAAGGCTAGTTGAGAACACCTTTATTTAACCAGGTAGGCCAGTTGAGAACACCTTTATTTAACCAGGAAGGCTAGTTGAGAACACCTTTATTTAACCAGGTAGGCCAGTTGAGAACACCTTTATTTAACCAGGAAGGCTAGTTGAGAACACCTTTATTTAACCAGGTAGGCTAGTTGAGAACACCTTTATTTAACCAGGTAGGCTAGTTGAGAACAAGTTCTCATTTACAACTGCGACCTGGCCAAGATAAAGCAAAGCAGTGTGACACAGACAACAACACAGAGTTACACATGGAATAAACAATAAACAAGCCAATAACACAATAAACAAGTCAATAACACAATAAACAAGTCAATGACACAGTAGAGAAAATAAAGTCTATATACAGTGTGTGTAAAAGGCATGAGGAGGTAGGCAATAAATAGGCCATAGGAGAGAACAGTTACAATTTAGCAGATTAACACTGGAGTGATAAATTACCAGATGATGATGAGCAGATGATGCAAGTAGAGATACTGGTGTGCAAAAGAGCAGAAACGTAAATAAAAACAGTATGGGGATGAGGTAGGTAGATTGGGTGGGCTATTTACAGATGGACTAAGTACAGCTGCAGCGATCGGTTAGCTGCTCAGATAGCTGATGCTTAAAGTTAGTGAGGGAAATAAAAGTCTCCAACTTCAGCGATTTTTGCAATTCGTTCCAGTCACTGGCAGCAGAGAACAGGAAGGAAAGGCGGCCAAATGAGGTGTTGGCTTTGGGGATGATCAGTGACATATACCTGCTGGAACGTGTGCTACTGGTGGGTGTTGTTATCGTGACCAGTGAGCTGAGATAAGGCAGAGCTTTACCTAGCATAGACTTATAGATGACCTGGAGCCAGTGGGTCTGGCGACGAATATGTAGCGATTATATAGTTTCATTCATGTGACAGACCAATACTTCTAGTTATTGTATGTCTATGGGTCAAACTTCCTGTATTCTGTTGTCTAGGTGACTCACGGGCCAATGAGCACCTTGATAGCTCTTCCTTCTAGTAACTGTATGTCTATGGGTCAAACTTCCTGTATTCTGTTGTCTAGGTGACTCACGGGCCAATGAGCACCTGGGGATGATAGCACTCCACACGTTGTTCCTGAGGGAACACAACAGGCTGGTCAGCGAGTTGCACCTCCTCAACCCTCACTGGAGCCCAGACACCTTGTACCAGGAGGCCAGGAAGATCATGGGGGCTGTCCACCAGGTACACACACTATGTGTTTGTTTCCCAGACAGGTTCCTCCAGGGTCTGGGTTCTAGGAGCTTCTGTTTCCCAGACACATGAAGCCTCCTCCAGGGTCTGGGTTCTAGGTGCTTCTGTTTTCCAGACAGATGACGCCTCCTCCAGGGTCTGGGTTCTAGGTGCTTCTGTTTTCCAGACAGATGAAGCCTCCTCCAGGGTCTGGGTTCTAGGTGCTTCTGTTTTCCAGACAGATGACGCCTCCTCCAGGGTCTGGGTTCTAGGTGCTTCTGTTTTCCAGACAGATGACGCCTCCTCCAGGGTCTGGGTTCTAGGTGCTTCTGTTTTCCAGACAGATGACGCCTCCTCCAGGGTCTGGGTTCTAGGTGCTTCTGTTTTCCAGACAGATGACGCCTCCTCCAGGGTCTGGGTTCTAGGTGCTTCTGTTTTCCAGACAGATGACGCCTCCTCCAGGGTCGTTGAGGGAGAGGTTGTTGTCCACAACGCCAGTTGGTTAAGTGATGATGGAGTTGGTGTTGTGTTTTCTGTTTTCTGTATCGCAGGCAGTGGCACGGATGTAAAGTTAGAATACTGCTTCACCCCTGATCTCCTCCTCCCTCAGATACTGACCTGGGATCACTATTAGAATACTGCCTCACCCCTGATCTCCTCTCTCAGATACTGACCTGGGATCACTATTAGAATACTGCTTCACCCCTGATCTCCTCCTCCCTCAGATACTGACCTGGGAGCACTACTTGCCCAGGGTCCTGGGTGAGACCCCCACTTCCCTCCTGATGCCTCCGTACAAGGGCTACGACCCTGAGATTGACCCCAGCATCGCTAACGTCTTCTCGGCCGCCGCCTTCCGCTTTGCCCACGTCACCGTGCAGCCGATGGTGGCCCGCCTGGGCCCCGGGTACAGCCTCGCCCCACAGCACCCACCTCTGCCCCTACACCACTCCCTCTTCGCATCCTGGAGGGTCGTACAGGAGGGTGAGACGTTTTAAATTAGGGCCTGGTTTCCCGGACATAGATTAGGGCTAGAACTGGACTAAAAAGCATTCTCAATAGAAATGATTCATTGAAATAGGGCCAGTTTCCCGGATCCAGATTAAGCCTACTGCTGGACTGAAAACCTAATGTTTTTAGCAGATGCTCTTGTCTTACCCGGAGAGACTTAAAATCAGTGCATTAAACAAAAGTGAGTAAAATGACCACATACAGTGAGCTCCAAAAGTATTGGGACAGGGAATTTATTTGTTGTTGTTTTGGCTCTGTACTCCGGCACTTTGGTATGAAATGATACAATGACTAAGAGGTTAAAGTGCAGACTGTCAGCTTTAATTTGAGGGTATTTTGATCCCAATAAGGTGAAAATTACATCACTTTTTGTACATAATCCCCCCATTTTAGGGGACTAAAAGTATTGGGCCAAATTCACTTATATGTGTATTAAAGTAGGACAAAGTATTTGGTCCCATATTCACAGCACGCAATGATTACATCAAGCTTGTGACAACAAATTTGTTGGATACATTTGCTGTTTGTTTTGGATGTGTTCCAGATTATTTTGTGCCCAATAGAAATGAATGGTAAATAATGTATTGTGTCATTTTGGAGTCACTTTTATTGTGAATAACAATAGAATATGTTTATCGGCCTCCCGAGGGGCGCAGCGGTCTAAGGCACTACAGACCCAGGGAGGGTTTGGCCGGGGGGGGGGGGGGCTTTACTTGGCTCTTTGTGCTCTAGCGACTCCTTCTGGTGGGCCAGGCGCCTGCAGGCTGACATTGGTCATCAGTTGAACGGTGTTTCCTCCGACACATTGGTGCATCTAGCTTCTGAGTTAAGTGGGTGGGTGTTAAGAAGCGTGGCTTGGCGGGTCATGTTTCGGAGGAAGCATGACTCGACCTTCACCTCCTAAGTCCGTTGGGGAATTGCAGGGAAGAGGCGACTCCGAGATGCTGGCCTTCTAGACAATCTTCCTCTGTCCAGTGTCTGTGTTCTTTTTCTCCATCTTAATCTTTTCTTTTTATTGGCCAGTCTGAGATATGGCATTTTCTTTGCTACTCTGCCTAGAAGGCCAGCATCCCGGAGTCGCCTCTTCACTGTTGACGTTGAGACTGGTGTTTTGCAGGTACTATTTAATGAAACTGCAAGTTGAGGACTTGTGAGGCGTCTGTTTCTCAAACTAGACACTCTAATGTACTTGTCCTCTTGCTCAGTTGTGCACCGGAAACTCCCACTCCTCTTTCTATTCTGGTTAGAGACAGTTTGCGCTGTTCTGTGAAGGGAGTAGTACACAGCGTTGTACGAGATCTTCAGTTTCTTGGCAATTTCTCGCATGGAATAGCCTTCATTCAGAACAAGAATAGACTGACGAGTTTCAGAAGAAAGTCCTTTGGTTCTGGCCATTTTGAGCCTGTAATCGAACCCACAAATGCTGATGCTCCAGATACTTAACTAGTCTAAAGGCCAGTTTTATTTATGCCATTGGAATACAGGAGTGATGGTTGCTGATAATGGGCCTCTGTACGCCTATGTAGATATGTACTCCTATGTAGATATGTACTCCTATGTAGATATGTACTCCTATGTAGATATGTACTCCTATGTAGATATGTACGCCTATGTAGATATGTACGCCTATGTAGATATGTACGCCTATGTAGATATGTACGCCTATGTAGATATGTACGCCTATGTAGATATGTATGCCTATGTAGATATGTACTCCTATGTAGATATGTACTCCTATGTAGATATGTACTCCTATGTAGATATGTACTCCTATGTAGATATGTACTCCTATGTAGATATGTACACCTATGTAGATATGTACTCCTATGTAGATATGTACTCCTATGTAGATATGTACGCCTATGTAGATATGTACTCCTATGTACGCCTATGGTTGCTGATAATGGGCCTATGTACGCCTATGTACGCCTATGTACAGTTGAAGTCAGAGTTTACATATAATTAGGTTGGAGACATTACAACACGTTTTTCAACCTCTCCACAAATGTAGGAATGGGCCAAAATTCACCCAATTTATTGTGGAAGCTTGTGGAAGGCTATCTGTAACGTTTGACCCAAGTTAAACAATTTAAAGGCAATGCTACCACATACTAATAGAGTGTGTGTAAACTTCTGGCCCACTGGGAATGTGATGTCAAATTAAGTGGTGATCCTAACTGACCTAAGACAGAGAATTTTTACCTGGATTAAATGTCAGGAATTGTGAAAAACTGAGTTTAAATGTATTTGGCTAAGGTGTATGTAAACTTCCGACTTCAACTGTATATACCTGTGTTTATTTTTAATTTTTAATACATTTGCTAAAATATCTAAACCTGTTTTTTGCTTTGTCATCATGGGGTGTGTAGATTGATGAAGAAAAATAATATTTAATGAATTTTAGAATAAGGCTGTAATGTAACAAAATGTGAAAGAAGTCCAGGGATCTGAATACGTTGAATGTACTGTATATTCTACACTGGATATATGGGGGAAATGATGCAGACAATGACATGGGTGGAAGTCAAAATATGTCTGCATTATTAAACCTCTCTCCCCCACTTCTCTCCCCCCAACTCTCTCCTCTCTCTCCCCCACTTCTCCCCCAACTCTCTCCTCTCTCTCCCCCACCTCTCTCCTCTCTCTCTCCCTGCCGCTCTCCCACATCTCTCACCTCTCTCCCACCCCTGTCCTCCCTCTCTCCCACCTTTCTCTCTCCCCCACCTCTCTTCTCCCTCACCTCTCTCTCTCCCTCACCTATTTTCACCTCTCTCCTCTCTCCCCCACCTCTCTCCTCTCTCTCCCCCACCTCTCTTCTCTCTCTCCCACACCTATTTTCACCTCTCCTCCACTTCTCTCCTCTCTCCCCCACCTCTCTCCTCTCTCTTCCACCTCTCTCCTCTCTCTCTCCTCCACCTCTCTCCTCTCTCTCTCCCCCACCTCTCTTCTCTCTCTCCCTCACCTCTTTTCACCTCTCTCCTCCTCTCTCCCACCTCTATCCCACCTTGCTCCTCTCTCTCTCCCACATCTCTCTTCTCTCTATCCCACCTCTCTCAGGTGGTATAGACCCAGTGCTGCGTGGCCTCCTCCTTTCCCCAGCCAAGCTCCAGATGCCAGGCCAGATGATGGTTGAGGAGCTAACTGAGAGACTGTTCCAGGCCCAGGGTGGGATGCCACTAGACCTGGGTGCCCTCAACCTGCAGCGGGGTCGAGACCACGGCCTGCCTGGTAATATTAGTACTATATTACTATATTATATAGAACATGGCCTGCCTGGTAATATTAGTACTATATTACTATATTATATAGAACATGGCCTGCCTGGTAATATTAGTACTATATTACTATATTATATAGAACATGGCCTGCCTGGTAATATTAGTACTAAATTACTATATTATATAGAACATGGCCTGCCTGGTAATATTAGTACTATATTACTATATTATATAGAACATGGCCTGCCTGGTAATATTAGTACTAAATTACTATATTATATAGACCACGGCCTGCCTGGTAATATTAGTACTATATTTGTCACGCCCTGACCATAGTTTACTTTGTATTTTCTATGTTTTGATTTGGTCAGGGTGTGATCTGAGTGGGCATTCTATGTTACATGTCTAGTTTGTCTAGTTCTATGTTCGGCCTGATATGGTTCTCAATCAGAGGCAGGTGTTTGTCATTGTCTCTGATTGGGAACCATATTTAGGTAGCCTGGGTTTCACTGTGTGTTTGTGGGTGATTGTTCCTGTCTATGTGTTTTCACCAGATAGGCTGTTTAGGTTTTCGTTACGTTTATTGTTTTTGTAGTGTTTGTGTTTAGTGTGGTTTTTTCATTAAACATGAATCGCAATCTACACGCTGCATTTTGGTCCGACTCTCCTTCTCATAAAGAAAACCGTTACAGAATCACCCACCACAAAAGGACCAAGCAGCGTGTCAACAGGCAGGAGCAGCGCGAGGAGACGCGCAATAAGGATTTCTGGACATGGGAGGAAATCCTCGACGGGAGAGGACCCTGGGCTAAACCAGGGGAGTGTAGCCGCCCAAAGGTGCAGCAGGAGAAGAGGCAACAGGAGCAGCCCAAAGAGGAGGTATGGACATGGGAGGACGAATTAGAAGGAAGAGGACCCTGGGCTCAGCCAGGAGAATATCTCCGCCCCAAAGAAGAACTGGAGGCGGCGAAAGCGGAGAGGCGCAGATATGAGGAGGCAGCACGACGTAGCGGATGGAAGCCTGAGAAGCAGCCCCAAAAATTTATTGGGGGGGGGCTAACAGGGAGTATGGCTACGCCAGGTAGGAGACCTGGGCAGACTCCCTGTGCTTACCGGGGGGCTAGAGAGACCGGACAGGCACCGTGTTATGCAGTGGTGCGCACGGTGTCTCCAGTGCGGGTGCATAGCCCGGTGCGGTATATTCCAGCTCCGCGTGTTGGCCGGGCTAGATTGAGCGTCGAGCCTAATGCCATGAAGCCGGCTCTACGCAGCTGGTCCCCAGTGCGTCTCCTTGGGCCGGCTTACATGGCACCAGCCTTGCGCTCGGTGTCTCCGGTTCGCCTGCATAGCCCAGTGCGGGCTATTCCACCTCGCCGCACTGGCAGGGCGACCGTGAGCATTCAACCAGGTAAGGTTGGGCAGGCTCGGTGCTCAAGAGCTCCAGTGCGCCTGCACGGTCCGGTTTTTCCAGTACCACCTCCACACCCCAGCCCTCCGGTAGCAGCTCCCCGCACCAGGCTTCCTGTGCGTGTCCTCGGCCCAGTACCACCAGTGCCAGCACCACGCATCAGGCCTACAGTGCGCCTCGCCTGTCCAGCGCTGCCAGAGCCTCCCTTCTCTACAGCGCTGCCGGAGTCTCCCGCCTGTTCAGAACTGCCAGTTAGCATAGAGCTGCCAGTTAGCATAGAGCTGCCAGTTAGCATAGAGCTGCCAGTTAGCATAGAGCTGCCAGTTAGCATAGAGCTGCCAGTTAGCTTAGAGCTGCCAGTCTGCAAGGAGCTGCCAGTCTGCAAGGAGCTGCCAGTCTGCATAGAGCTGCCAGTCTGCATGGAGCTGCCAGTCTGCAAGGAGCCGCCAGAGCTGCCAGTCTGCAGGATGCCGCCAAAGCTGCCAGTCTGCAAGGAGCCGCCAGAGCTGCCAGTCTGCAAGGAGCCGCCAGAGCTGCCAGTTAGCATGGAGCAGCCAGGGCCGCCAGTCAGCATGGAGCAGCCAGGGCCGCCAGTCAGCATGGAGCAGCCAGGGCCGCCAGTCAGCATGGAGCAGCCAGGGCCGCCAGTCAGCATGGAGCAGCCAGTCAGCATGGAGCAGCCAGAGCAGCCAGTCAGCATGGAGCAGCCAGAGCTGCCAGTCAGCATGGAGCAGCCAGTCAGCATGGAGCAGCCAGAGTTGCCAGTCAGCATGGAGCAGCCAGTCAGCATGGAGCAGCCAGAGCTACCAGTCATCATGGAGCAGCCAGAGCAGTCTGCCAGCATGGAGCAGCCAGAGCTGTCAGTCAGCATGGAGCAGCCAGAGCAGCCAGTCTGTGTCGACCAGTCTCTTCCAGATCTGCCAGTCGTCCAGACTCTTCCAGATCTGCCAGTCGTCCAGACTCTTCCAGATCTGCCAGTCGACCAGACTCTTCCAGATCTGCCAGTCGACCAGACTCTTCTAGATCTGCCCGTCGTCCAGACTCTTCCAGATCTGCCCGTCGTCCAGACTCTTCCAGATCTGCCCGTCGTCCAGACTCTTCCAGATCTGCCAGTCGTCCAGACTCTTCCAGATCTGCCAGTCGTCCAGACTCTTCCAGATCTGCCAGTCGTCCAGACTCTTCCAGATCTGCCAGTCGTCCAGACTCTTCCAGATCTGCCAGTCGTCCAGACTCTTCCAGATCTGCCAGTCGACCAGACTCTTCCAGATCTGCCAGTCGACCAGACTCTTCCAGATCTGCCAGTCGACCAGACTCTTCCAGATCTGCCAGTCGACCAGACTCTTCCAGATCTGCCAGTCGGCCAGATTCTCCTGGATCCGCCAGTCGGCCAGATTCTCCTGGATCCGCCAGTCAGCCAGGATCTTCCAGAACCGCCAGCCAGCCAGGATCTGCCGGATCCAACCACCTGCCTGAGCTTCCTCTCAGTGCTGAGCTTCTTCTCAGTGCTGAGCTTCCTCTCAGGGCTGAGCTACCCATCTGTCCCGAGTTACCTCTGTCCCGAGCTGTCCCTCTGTCCCATGTTATCATTGTGGTGGGTAACCTATTTAGGGACGTTTAGGAGGGGGATTAAAACTGTCATGGAGTGGGGTCCACGTCCAGCGCCAGAGCCGCCACCGCGGACAGATGCCCACCCAGACCCTCCCCTATAGGTTCAGGTTTTGCGGCCGGAGTCCGCACCTTGGGGGGGGGGTACTGTCACGCCCTGACCATAGTTTACTTTGTATTTTCTATGTTTTGATTTGGTCAGGGTGTGATCTGAGTGGGCATTCTATGTTACATGTCTAGTTTGTCTAGTTCTATGTTCGGCCTGATATGGTTCTCAATCAGAGGCAGGTGTTTGTCATTGTCTCTGATTGGGAACCATATTTAGGTAGCCTGGGTTTCACTGTGTGTTTGTGGGTGATTGTTCCTGTCTATGTGTTTTCACCAGATAGGCTGTTTAGGTTTTCGTTACGTTTATTGTTTTTGTAGTGTTTGTGTTTAGTGTGGTTTTTTCATTAAACATGAATCGCAATCTACACGCTGCATTTTGGTCCGACTCTCCTTCTCATAAAGAAAACCGTTACAATATTACTATATTATATAGACCATGGCCTGCCTGGTAATATTAGTACTATATTACTATATTATATAGACCACGGCCTGCCTGGTAATATTAGTACTATATTACTATATTATATAGACCATGGCCTGCCTGGTAATATTAGTACTATATTACTATATTATATAGACCCCGGCCTGCCTGGTAATATTAGTACTATATTACTATATTATATAGACCATGGCCTGCCTGGTAATATTAGTACTATATTACTATATTATATAGACCACGGCCTGCCTGGTAATATTAGTACTATATTACTATATTATATAGACCATGGCCTGCCTGGTAATATTAGTACTATATTACTATATTATATAGACCATGGCCTGCCTGGTAATATTAGTACTATATTACTATATTATATAGACCACGGCCTGCCTGGTAATATTAGTACTATATTACTATATTATATAGACCATGGCCTGCCTGGTAATATTAGTACTATATTACTATATTATATAGACCACGGCCTGCCTGGTAATATTAGTACTATATTACTATATTATATAGACCACGGCCTGCCTGGTAATATTAGTACTATATTACTATATTATATAGACCATGGCCTGCCTGGTAATATTAGTACTATATTACTATATTATATAGACCATGGCCTGCCTGGTAATATTAGTACTATATTACTATATTATATAGACCACGGCCTGCCTGGTAATATTAGTACTATATTATTATACTACAATACTATATTAGTACAGGCCTACCTGGTCCCTGCTGGTATATTAAACAGTATACAGTACTTATAGTATACTCTCAAACGTACATGTTAGAAGATGGCCCAACTGGACTTATCCTTGTTGTTGTTTTATCTCCATTTATTTTCTTAATTCTTCTACCCCTCTTCTTCTTCTATTCCCTCCATCAATCTCTCCTTCCCCTTACTTCCTGCTCTACCAGGTTACAGCTCGTGGCGTGGGCTCTGTGGCCTCTCTGTTCCCAACACCACCTCTGACCTTGCAGGTAGATAGATAAACAGAATATTATTCTAGCCAGTCTCATTGAGAACTTGTTTTCATATTTGTATACACTGCACTTGTTTTCCATTGTGTTCCTCATAATTCATAACACATACACTGTTCCATACTACATTCAAAACCACAAAGGATAATACAGGACAATGAAAATGTGTTCCAACGTATTTCCATCACGTTCGTCTGACCTCTGACCTGGCAGGTATCCTGGGTAACCCTGGTCTGGCTGAGAAGTTCCTGTTGTTGTACGGGACGTCCCAGAACATCGACGTATGGGTGGGGGCCATCTCAGAGCCTCCTCTACCTGGGGGCCGGGTGGGACCCCTCCTGGCCTGTCTACTGGCCAAGCAGTTCAGAGCACTGAGAGACGGAGACAGGTGAGATGAGAGATGGTGGTTTGACTCTTATTGTGTAACAGTAAGGCTTCCATCCCTGTTCTACCCCAAGCTGGGCTCCAACCTGGGACCCTCTGCACACAGCAACACTCTCATCAAAACTAGGTTTTACAAGGTTGTGAAACACAAACGCATGTAATAAGGCATGTAATAAGGCATGTAATAACGCATGTAATAAGGCATGTGATAACGCATGTAATAACGCATGTAATAACGCATGTAATAAGGCATGTAATAACACATGTAATAACGATTAGACTGGATGTAAGGGGTTTTCCTGTGGTGAAGTAGAGGCGGACCAAAACGCAGCGTGGTTTCTATTGATTCATGTTTAATAAAAAAGGATAAACACGAACACTACAAAACAATAAACGTGGAAAACCAAAAACAGCCCTGTCTGGTGCAAAACACAGAGACAGGAACAATCACCCACAAACACACAGTGAAACCCAGGCTACCTAAGTATGATTCTCAATCAGAGACAACTAATGACACCTGCCTCTGATTGAGAACCATACTAGGCCGAAACATAGAAATACCCAAAACCTAGAAAAACAACTCACGCCCTGACCATACTAAATAACGACAAAACAAAGGAAATAAAGGTCAGAATGTGACACTGGAATTCAATCCGATCGGCCCTTTGTGGCTAAGCTCCGTTTAAAGGCGTTGTTACCGCTGTCGCAGAGATCACAGTCTAAGTAAAATGCTGCAAATGCCGGGTCAATCGGAAATGACCTTTTAAATGTGACCCGAGCTGCACCGCGGATCGTCCGCAGACCGGATTGAGTCCTGTCCTTAAGACGAGGGTTTGCAAATATAAATGGTTTGAATGAATACTTAATAATAACAATAATAATAATAATAATAATGTATATTGATCATATCCAAAAATACATGAATCTCATGACCATCTACTCTGAGTTAACAAAACATTAAGAACACCTGATCTTTCCATGACACAGACTGACCAGGTGAAACCAGGTGAAAGATATGATCCCTTATTGAGGTCACTTGGTAAATCCACTTCAAATCCGTGTAGATGAAGGGGAGGAGACCTGGTTAAAGAAGGGTTTTTAAGCCTGGAGACAATTGAGACATGGATTGTGTACGTGGGCCTTTCAGAGGGTGAATGGGCAAGATAAAATATTTAAGTGCCTTTGAACCGGGTATGGTAGTAGGTGCCAGGCGCACCGGTTTCAGTGTCAAGAACTTCAACGCTGCTGGGTTTTTCACGCTCAACAGTTTCCCGGTGTGTATCAAGAATGGTCCACCAAGCCAACTTGACACAACTGTGGGAAGCATTGGAGTCAACATGGACCAGCATCCCTGTGGAACGCTTTCCACAGCGAACTGAGACTGTTCTGAGGGCAAAAGGGGGTGCAACTCAATATTAGGAAGGTGTTCCTAATGCTTTGTACACTCAGTGTATGTCTGAGATGCTGCCCACCCAATGTGTCTGTTTTGAATCGGCCCTACAGTATGTCTGCCTACCCAGTAACCTCTCCCCCTCTGTCAGGTTCTGGTGGGAGAGAGAGGCTGTGTTCACCAGCACCCAGAGAGCTCAGCTTCACACCGTGTCCCTGTCACGTATCATCTGTGACAACACGCACATCACACGTGTTCCCTCCGACCCATTCAGCCGTACGGTCAGCCCAGAAGACATGCTGGCCTGCAGCCACCCCCTCATCCCTCACCTTAACCTCTCTGCCTGGAAGGAGCCTGACACAGGTACTATTCTCCTAACCCTCATCCCTCACCTTAACCTCTCTGCCTGGATGGAGCCTGACACAGGTACTATTCTCCTAACACTCATCCCTCACCTTAACCTCTCTGTCTGGATGGAACAGGTACTGTTCTCCTAACCCTCATCCTTTACCCTAACCTCTCTGATTGGATGGAACCAGACACAGGTAGAGAAAAGATAGAGATTGGACATGGAGTCAGTAAAGGAATCTAGCAACTACATGGTACGCAAAATATGTGTATTTAGTAGATCAGGGATTCTGTGCAGAGCCTTGCTCAGGCCGCTCCTCTCCAACAGGCTGTTGACTTTCATCTGACCTCCTCAGGTGTGGTCCAGTCCCCAGGTTACAGACAGGCTTCTCTCTACTGTGACCTCATCATCATTAGGTTATCACTGTACTTACTCCCCCTTCCTCCCTCCCTCCCTCCTCCTCCTCCCTCCTTCCTCCTCCTTCCTCCCTCCCAGATCCCAGTTGTGGTCCAATCCCCAGGTTACAGTCAGGCTTCTCTCTGCTCTGTGACTCCGTCATCTACTACCAGTGTGGTCCAGGCTATCAGCTGATTGGTCCATCCTCTGTGACCTGTGACCCCAACAGCTATCAATGGAGTCCTGCTCCCCCAATCTGCCACGGTAGGGAGTGGGCTGGAGGGGTGTGTGTGTGTGTGAGAGAGAGATTTTAATTAAGGCACTACAGTCGACATGCATGTCTTTAGTTTTGTATTCTGACTGATTTGCTGTAGATGTCGATGAGTGTGCCGATCAGCCAAACCCGTGCCCCCAAAACACGGACTGCCTCAACACACCCGGGTCATATATGTGCACAGGTAGGAAATTCTATACATCTATACCTCTATATAATCTATTCATACTATACATCTATATCATCTATACATTCTATACAATTATATAATCTATTTATACTATACATCTATATAATCTATACATCTATACAATCTATTCATACTATACATCTATATAATCTATACATTCTATACATCTACAGTGCCTTGCGAAAGCATTCGGCCCCCTTGAACTTTGCGACCTTTTGCCACATTTCAGGCTTCAAACATAAAGATATAAAACTGTATTTTTTTGTGAAGAATCAACAACAAGTGGGACACAATCATGAAGTGGAACGATATTTATTGGATATTTCAAACTTTTTTTTAAAATCAAAAAACTGAAAAATTGGGCGTGCAAAATTATTCAGCCCCTTTACTTTCAGTGCAGCAAACTCTCTCCAGAAGTTCAGTGAGGATCTCTGAATGATCCAATGTTGACCTAAATGACTAATGATGATAAATACAATCCACCTGTGTGTAATCAAGTCTCCGTATAAATGCACCTGCACTGTGATAGTCTCAGAGGTCCGTTAAAAGCGCAGAGAGCATCATGAAGAACAAGGAACACCCCAGGCAGGTCCGAGATACTGTTGTGAAGAAGTTTAAAGCCGGATTTGGATACAAAAAGATTTCCCACGCTTTAAACATCCCAAGGAGCACTGTGCAAGCGATAATATTGAAATGGAAGGAGTATCAGACCACTGCAAATCTACCAAGACCTGGCCGTCCCTCTAAACTTTCAGCTCATACAAGGAGAAGACTGATCAGAGATGCAGCCAAGAGGCCCATGATCACTCTGGATGAACTGCAGAGATCTACAGCTGAGGTGGGAGACTCTGTCCATAGGACAACAATCAGTCGTATATTGCACAAATCTGGCATTTATGGAAGAGTTGCAAGAAGAAAGCCATTTCTTAAAGATATCCATAAAAAGTGTTGTTTAAAGTTTGCCACAAGCCACCTGGGAGACACACCAAACATGTGGAAGAAGGTGCTCTGGTCAGATGAAACCAAAATTGAACTTTTTGGCAACAATGCAAAACGTTATGTTTGGCGTAAAAGCAACACAGCTCATCACCCTGAACACACCATCCCCACTGTCAAACATGGTGGTGGCAGCATCATGGTTTGGGCCTGCTTTTCTTCAGCAGGGACAGGGAAGATGGTTAAAATTGATGGGAAGATGGATGGAGCCAAATACAGGACCATTCTGGAAGAAAACCTGATGGAGTCTGCAAAAGACATGAGACTGGGACGGAGATTTGTCTTCCAACAAGACAATGATCCAAAACATAAAGCAAAATCTACAATGGAATGGTTCAAAAATAAACATATCCAGGTGTTAGAATGGCCAAGTCAAAGTCCAGACCTGAATCCAATCGAGAATCTGTGGAAAGAACTGAAAACTGCTGTTCACAAATGCTCTCCATCCAACCTCACTGAGCTCGAGCTGTTTTGCAAGGAGGAATGGGAAAAAATCTCAGTCTCTCGATGTGCAAAACTGATAGAGACATACCCCAAGCGACTTACAGCTGTAATCGCAGCAAAAGGTGGCGCTACAAAGTATTAACTTAAGGGGGCTGAATAATTTTGCACGCCCAATTTTTCAGTTTTTCATTTGTTAAAAAAGTTTGAAATATCCAATAAATGTCGTTCCACTTCATGATTGTGTCCCACTTGTTGTTTATTCTTCACAAAAAAATACAGTTTTATATCTTTATGTTTGAAGCCTGAAATGTGGCAAAATTCAAGGGGGCCGAATACTTTCGCAAGGCCACTGTATACATCTATATAATCTATTCAATCTATACATCTATATAAACTATACATCTATATAATCTGTCTATACATTATATACGTCTATAATTGAAACATTCTACACATCTATACATCATATACACATTCTATAAATTCTATACACATTCTATACATCTTCTATACACATTCTATACACCTATCCTTCTATACATTTATACATTCTATACAGCTTCTACACATATACATTCTATACATCTTCTATAAATTCTATACTTCTTATAATGTGTCTGACCATCAGCTGTTAGTCAATACTAATGTGTCTGACCATCAGATGTTAGTCAACACTAATGTGTCTGACCATCAGAAATTACTTTTTTATATTTGGCAACACTTTAGTACTACAGATTGAATAGAGTCCTTAATAAACAAGTGTTTGTTTTGTCTGTTTGTGGTGTGTTCCAGACCTGGACCTGTCCTCCCTGTCTACAGTCTCTGTAATCTCTGCAGTAATAGCTGTGGTTGGTGGTGTGGCCATCTTGTTTGTGATACTGACCTGTTGTAGAAGGTACGTCATTATTATGATGTTCAGGTGATAACGTTCATTGTACTGTATCGGGTTTGGGGTCAATTTCATAATGTCCTTGTCAATTCAGGAAGTAAACGGAAATGTCTTATTTCATTCATTGAAAAGTTTAACTTACTTAAAAATGTTTTATTGAAATTAAATTGACCCCAACCCTGGTAGATGTTGCTTAACAAATGTTATGTAACATTTCAAAAACAGTATTTCTGTTGGTTTTTTTTATTCTTGCAGGTATTTTCCAAAGAAGCCAGAATCGATAAATGGAACCGATAAACGGAACCGATAAACAGCGGTTGCTGTAAGAGGGACAGATAACCAAGAGACACCTCTGGAAATGTAGTCCTTAACATATTTTATTACATTTTAGTATTTTGTTTCTAAAAATGTGACATATATCCTAAAAGTATACACTTGACTGTGTTGATATTAAAACGTAACTTCAGATTGTTTGTTAGATAATAACCTGAAAATAAGAAATAACTGAATTGTAAACCCTGTTTTAGACCACAGTCACATTATATATATATATAAAACCTCAAAAGGTCTGACTCAAAGTACACAAAGTAATTCTCTGTACTTGGTGCATATGTCCCGTCGTACGGTATTTGGACAGTGACCGTTTGGTGTTGTTGTAGTTCTGTTAAATGACAAAAAAAATGACGCAATACATTATTTATCATTTTTGATTTCTATTGGCCACAAAAAAATAATCTGAAACACAACCAAAACAAACAGCAACAAGTTTAAACTACAAGCTTGTCGTTGTTATTATTGTGTGATAGAAATATGATACTAACCTTCTCACTACTTTAATACACATAAGTGAATTTGTCTAAATACTTTTGGTTGTCTAAAAGTTAGAATGTACAAAAAGTGCTGTAATTTCTAAACGGTTTACCTGAAAATATCCTCGAATTAAAGCTGGCAGTCGGCACTGAAATCCAACGTGCTGGAGTACAGAGCCGAAACAAAACAACATGTGTCACTGTACAAATACTTGGATATCAGTGTATTTGTCTGTTCTAGTCCACGTGTTTGAAGCTCATAAACCTGAACAAGCTAACAGATTTAAAAACAAAATTATATGTTTTGTCATCACATACCCCGGATAGGTTCAGTGAAATGTGTTGTTTTACAGCGTCAGCCACAGTAGTACGGCACCCCTGGAGCAAATTAGGGTTAAGTGCCTTGCTCAACGGTGCATCGGCTGATTTTTCACCTTGTCGGTTCAGGTATTTAAACCAGATCATATTCAGGAAGAAACACTTGTCCGGAACACTTGTCCATTTCTCTACACTCGCATTAACATCTGCTAACCATGTGTATGTGACCAATAAAATTGGATTTGTTAAAAAATGTATTCTTCTTAGTATTCTTCTTAGTATTAGTATTCTCAGTATTCTTGGAACGCATGTCCCGGTTCGGTACAAGCTGACCGGTAAATGCCACTCTGAGAGAGACAGGTCGCGTTCCAGGCTGACTATAGGCAGCATTTAATGGTTTGCGTGTCAAATTGCTATATCATATGATCAGTCAGGCAACTGCAATGTAGTCAGTCTGGAATGCCTTCGGCCACATTTATGATTACCAGTATGTTCTTGGATCTCTGTGCCATATTCCCCTCCCTTCAAACCTGTTTAGCAACAACTGTGGGCGTGGGAGGGAGTCGGCTGGAGGCTTTTTGTATTAGCGGGTAACCAAACCATCCACTTCTTGGTAACAACCTAAATCTAGTGATCTGCCTGGGCCCTGAGGTCAAATATGTCTCTTTATTGGAAGGATTCCACAGTACATCATTTGTAGGCTACTTCGGGCAGGGCTTCTGTGGGTTAAAGCCACACTAATGCTGAGCGATTAACTGGCATTTCGGTTGTATTTTTCATTTTATAAACAACTAATTGACAGATGTTGGTTCAATGATTTATTTTCCTGTGACCTCAATGCACACCGTGAAGAAGTTTCTCCTAGAGATTAAACACAGATCCAGGCTGAACTCTGCAATGTAGTAGGTAGGGAGTTGTAGTTTCCAGCAGGCTAATATTCTTCATAGTTTAATCGCAGAAAATGTGGTAATTAACTACAATGACCATAATCCATTGCACACCTACTTGTCCGTTCTGTGTATATTTTATGCCTGCTACAGAAGAGACAAAAGAATGCATTATCATGAGGGGATATTGAGATGAGATGACTTGGAATTAAATAATAGTCATCAAATGTATTATACACTAACTGAAATATTTTATTATGGTTAAAGTAATTGTGTTGTTACAGCATTCAACCCACATAATGCATAGTGCATTTAATGTAAATATATATCAAAATCAGTGATTTATTTTGAAATAATCGAACGGACACCAAACCGACCTCAAAAAAGCACTAATCGCTCAGCACTAAGCCACGCTTTTTAATTTGCGCAAAGTGGCCAACCAAGGCACCCTAAAAAAAAAAATGCAGGCAATGCAAGCAAATGCATCACATGGTATTTTCACATACAAATAGAACTCCGGCCTCGATCGCTGAAGCGGCGGTCCAGATCCCTGGAGCGTTCCAGATCCCTGGAGCGTTCCAGATCCCTGGAGCGTTCCAGATCCCTGGAGCGTTCCATATCCCTGGAGCGTTCCATATCCCTGGAGCGTTCCATATCCCTGGAGCGTTCCAGATCCCTGGAGCGGTCCATATCCCTGGAGCGTTCCATATCCCTGGAGCGTTCCAGATCCCTGGAGCGTTCCAGATCCCTGGAGCGTTCCAGATCCCTGGAGCGTTCCATATCCCTGGAGCGTTCCAGATCCCTGGAGCGTTCCAGATCCCTGGAGCGGTCCAGATCCCTGGAGCGTTCCATATCCCTGGAGCGTTCCATATCCCTGGAGCGTTCCAGATCCCTGGAGCGTTCCAGATCCCTGGAGCGTTCCAGATCCCTGGAGCGGTCCAGATCCCTGGAGCGGTCCAGATCCCTGGAGCGGTCCAGATCCCTGGAGCGGTCCAGATCCCTGGAGCGGTCCAGATCCCTGGAGCGTTCCAGATCCCTGGAGCGTTCCAGATCCCTGGAGCGTTCCAGATCCCTGGAGCGATCCAGATCCCTGGAGCGTTCCAGATCCCTGGAGCGTTCCATATCCCTGGAGCGTTCCAGATCCCTGGAGCGTTCCATATCCCTGGAGCGTTCCAGATCCCTGGAGCGTTCCAGATCCCTGGAGCGTTCCAGATCCCTGGAGCGTTCCAGATCCCTGGAGCGTTCCTGATCCCTGGAGCGTTCCAGATCCCTGGAGCGTTCCTGATCCCTGGAGCGTTCCAGATCCCTGGAGCGTTCCAGATCCCTGGAGCGTTCCAGATCCCTGGAGCGTTCCAGATCCCTGGAGCGTTCCTGATCCCTGGAGCGTTCCTGATCCCTGGAGCGTTCCAGATCCCTGGAGCGTTCCAGATCCCTGGAGCGTTCCAGATCCCTGGAGCGTTCCTGATCCCTGGAGCGTTCCAGATCCCTGGAGCGTTCCAGATCCCTGGAGCGTTCCAGATCCCTGGAGCGTTCCAGATCCCTGGAGCGTTCCAGATCCCTGGAGCGGTCCAGATCCCTGGAGCGTTCCAGATCCCTGGAGCGTTCCATATCCCTGGAGCGTTCCAGATCCCTGGAGCGTTCCAGATCCCTGGAGCGGTCCAGATCCCTGGAGCGTTCCAGATCCCTGGAGCGGTCCAGATCCCTGGAGCGTTCCAGATCCCTGGAGCGGTCCAGATCCCTGGAGCGTTCCAGATCCCTGGAGCGTTCCAGATCCCTGGAGCGGTCCAGATCCCTGGAGCGTTCCAGATCCCTGGAGCGGTCCAGATCCCTGGAGCGGTCCAGATCCCTGGAGCGGTCCAGATCCCTGGAGCGTTCCAGATCCCTGGAGCGTTCCTGATCCCTGGAGCGTTCCAGATCCCTGGAGCGTTCCAGATCCCTTGATAGAAATGTAAACATAACAGCCGTCTCCACTATCACGGGAACATTGCTTTTACATTTAAATAACGCTGAACTTCAGCAACATGGATTGAATAGAGCCCTTAATTTCTATGATACATTAATTTAAAAAAAAATGTAAACAGGATTTGAGCAAATATCATTTGCCAAGACTAATCATTGCAGATTCAAGATACTTTAACAGAGACAGCAGACTAGACCAGACACAACTCACTGGTCACTATATATTTACTATCAATCTACAGCGCAACTGTGTGACTCTTGGAGAATACGATCGTACTGGTTGTTATATTGCCGGAACAAGGCAAAGATTCCGAGCTCATAAACATGACTCTCTCAACCAATCAGATCAAGCCTTTCGCTAGAGCCGCAGTAACATCTGCTAAACACGTGTATGTGGCCCAATTAAAATGTTGATTTGTGTTTTTTTGATCAAGCATTTAGCTGACGCCGGCAATGCTGCTGTTTTGGCGGGGAGGGAACTGCGTTTAGAGCTGTCAAATCGGTGAGCAGTTGCTCACGAAGCCACACCCACCCCCAAGTTCAGAACGAGAAAGTATAGGCCATACAGAAATAATGACACTCAAATTGGAAATCATTCAACTAAATAATGACGTGTAGATGACATAGCACATTCCAGTGTTCGAAGTGGTAAACAACACTGGATTTCTCTTAATGAGACTCCGTGCAGCCAACGACAATGTCCACTTTAGGTATAATGCCGGGGAGCTGCTTGTTTATTTCAAAGCTCTTAACGCAGTTGTTCCACCACCGACAGCGTCAAAATATCAGCTATGCGGATGTCGGCTAAAGTGGATTTGATTTGAATCGGGCCCTAAGGCTACGTTTATACAGGCAGCCCAATTCTGATGTTTTCCACAAATTGGTCTTTCGATCAATCACATCAGATCTTTTCACATCAGATCTTTTTCTGAGCTTTTAGCATGTTCTGCACAAATGACTGATGATTGGCTGAAATAAATTGATAATAAGAAGATTGTGGGAGTTGTTTTGTTAGACTTCAGTGCAGCTTTTGATGTCATTGATTCATAACCTTTTGCTGAAAAAACTTGTGTTATGGATTTCCATCCTCTGACCTATTATGGAATGAGAGTTAACTATCTAATAGAACACAGAGGGTTTTCATTAATGGAAGCCTCTCTCATGCAAATTCAGTTGACTGTGGTGTACCGCAGGGCAGCCGGTTAGGGTCATTATTGATTTCTGTTTTTACAAATAACCCTCCACTGACCTTGAATAAAACCTTTGTTTCTATGTACGTTGACAATTCAACAGTATACACGTTGGCTGCAACAGTAAACTAAATAACAACTCCAGTCAGTTTTAGAATGGGTAACTAGCAGTAGGCTGGTGCTGAATTATGCTTTTAGTTTTTGAGATATTTTTCCGACAAATTACCCACTCAACGCTAAACCTTGTTTAGGTATTTTATTGAATAATGTAGCTATTAAGCAAGTTGAGGAGATTAAACTGCTGGGTGTTACCCTAGATAGCAAGTTTTCATGGTCAAAACATAGACTCAATGGTTGCTAAAATGGGAAGAGGTCTGGCCACGATAGGGCGTTGCTCTATCAAAGTGTCAGTAACATGCATGTCAGTCTCTCCTGGCTCAAAGTTGAGGAGAGATTGACTGCATCCCTATTGGTCTTTGTGTAAGGTGTTGAAGATACCAAACTGTCTGTTCAAGCAGTAGGCACACAGTTCGGACACTCGTTGGTTCAACACAACACATGCCACCAGAGGTCTCTTCACAGTCCCCAGCAAAATATTAAATAGAGCCACGACTACATCCAACTCTCTGCCACCCCAGGTAACTCAAGCTAGGGGACCCCAGGTAACTCAAGCTAGGGGACCCCAGGTAACTCAAGCTAGGGGACCACAGGTAACTCAAGCTGGGGGACGCCAGGTAACTCAAGCTAGGGGACCCCAGGTAACTCAAGCTAGGGGACCCCAGGTAACTCAAGCTAGGGGACCCCAGGTAACTCAAGCTAGGGGACCCCAGGTAACTCAAGCTAGGGATAAAAACAGATATAATAACACCTTATGGAGGACTGTGAAGAGACACAGACATTTTGATATATCTTTGTATTGTAACCTGCGCTGTACTATGCATTAGACCTAGATACATGCCACCAGAGGTCTCTTCACAGTCCCCAGGTCGAGTGTGCCTACTGCATGTACTCATATGAAGGCTATGTGTGAAGTTTAAAATGCATGTACATTTCAGTCCTTGACTAAAAAATATTCTTTCCGTACTATGTATTGCTTCCTGTGGACCCCAGGAAGAGTAGCTGATGCTTTTCCCCTAATAAATACCAGGACCAATTAGTGGACAAAAGACCAGAATCGAGCTGCCTGTGTAAACGCAGCCTAAGAGGAAAGCAGTTACTATTGCACGTTCAGATGTGAATAGTGTTCATTTAGTTTGATAAGGCTTTTCATGCAAGATATGGCTAAACACTACAGTATATGTGGATGTATCCATGCAAAGCTACACATTATTTGGTCATGGGGCGGCAGGGTAGCCTAGTGGTTAGGGTGTTGGACTAGTAACCGGAAGGTTGCAAGTTCAAACCCCCGAGCTGACAAGGCACAAATCTGTTGTTATGCCCCTGAACAGGCAGTTAACCCACTGTTCCTAGGCTGTCATTGAAAATAAGAATTTGTTCTTAACTGACTTGCCTAGTAAAAGAAAGGTAAAAAATAAATGTAGGGCTTATATATTATATTATTATTATACAAAATAGAGAATTTTAAATGACGTGTAAATACAACTGTCAATTTAAAGCCATTATATTTCCCAACTAGATTAGTTTTTAAAAACTGAATACATCGGGAGTGTTAGGGAGAGGGAGAAACAACGTATAGCTTAATCACCCATGGTTGGTTTATCATTCCATTCCGTTAAATAACAAATGACTGTAACCTCTATTTTCTAGGAAAAGTCATTGCTAAAACTGTCACAGCATCCAGAATGAAGACGAGGATATTTGAGAAGACTGAATAGGCATTTCGTTCAGGAACTTGTATTTCTGGTACCGTGTAACTGCAAGTCGCAGCACAAAAGTGGCAGCTCCTATTCATCTGGGTATGTGTAAATGTTCTTGGCAAATAAAGTGAATCTGATTCTTTATTTGTTTTTTATTTAACTGAAGTACCTGAATGTAACGGGATGTGTACACACTATTTCTGAACTGGTTAGTACTAAACAGCCCAAATGCAGCTATATTCAGAGTAAATTCCGGCCCTTCTATAACCCATTCTAACTACAGACATATTTTCTGTATTAGTCATGCAAGGCATTTACAATGTACTGCAAGAATCTATCAAGGTTAAAGTAAGAGGTGGTCTGGTTTGCTGCAGTGGTTCTAAGGTGAGAGGAGACAACGGTGGTTCTAAGGAGAGAGGAGACAACAGTGGTTCTAAGGAGAGAGGAGACAACGGTGGTTCTAAGGTGAGAGGAGACAACGGTGGTTCTAAGGAGAGGAGACAACTGTGGTTCTAAGGAGACAACTGTGGTTCTAAGGAGAGAGGTGACAACTGTGGTTCTAAGGAGAGAGGAGACAACGGTGGCTCTAAGGAGAGAGGAGACAACTGTGGTTCTAAGGAGAGAGGAGACAACACCTAGGGGTAATGCCGCAGTACTGGAGGGTATATGGCACTGTGTGAATGAAAAGTGAGCAGCATAGTTCTCCTGAAGCCTCCTTCCGGTTTCTGTGTCCCGCATGTCCTTCTGAGGGCTTCTCGCACTACTGAGCCAAACCAAGCCAGCCCAGTTCAGTTCGGGTTGTCCTGACAGTGTGAAACCGGTACAGGTGATCTGACTCTCAAATCGTACAGTTGATTGGTGACTCCTGTCTTTTAGCCCTGGGCCGTGTTCACTGGGCACGAAGAGGAAGAAATGAGCTCATTTTCATTGTCCGTTGCACAACCATTTTTAAACGTTTTGCTCCGGTGTGCCCTAATAAACACGACCTAGGTCTACATCTCCTCCCATCTGTCCTCCTATTCCTGGTCTGTGAGGTAGAAGCCCAGCTTGGCCACAGTCATCTCCCTCCGTAGACGTGTCACCTCCCAGAACATCTGCTCCGCTGGAGGCGGGCAGAGACAAAGACAGAGAGAGACAGAGAGAGACAGAGAGAGACAGAGACAGAGAGAGACAGAGAGAGACAGAGAGAGACAGAGAGAGACGGAGAGAGACGGAGAGAGACGGAGAGAGACGGAGAGAGACGGAGACAGAGAGAGACAGAGACAGAGAGAGACAGAGACAGAGAAACAAAGACAGAGAGAGACAAAGACAGAGAGAGACAAAGACAGAGAGAGACAAAGACAGAGAGAGACAGAGAGAGAGAGAGAGAGAGACAGAGAGAGACAAAGACAGAGAGACAAAGACAGACAGAGACAGAGACAAAGACAGAGAGAGACAAAGACAGAGAGAGAGAGACAAAGACAGAGAGAGACAGAGACAAAGACAGAGAGAGACAAAGACAGAGAGAGACAGAGACAGAAAGAGAGAGACAAAGACATGAAGGTTGAAATAGTTTCAGTCAAGATTCAGAATGCCAGACAAGATTTAATGTCTGCAGTAACAAAGATAACTTATTGCCACTGTCATTTTTCACTGTTAAAATGGGTCTATTGTTGATCTCTCTCTGTGTCTATCTTTTAGAAGGGGGGACGTCTGACTTACCATCATGTCTGACCAGGCCCTGCTGAATATAGCGGATATAGGTGAAGAAGTTACACACGGCTGTGATCTAGAGGGGCGGAATTGAGGAATGGCTCACACACACAAGTTCTCTCACATAGGCCTAAGTGATAAAAGTATTTATAAACATTAAAAAGTAGTCCTATTTATATGTCTGTAGATGTTGAGGAGGATAAGTTAAAACATACATTTTTATTTTCAAAACATTTTGAAATACATTTTTCAAAAAAACAACAAACATGGTTGCTAGGTACCCGTGCCCTGCTGGAGGGAGAGATATAGTAGTAACTCTCTTCGTCACCCAGTTTGATTTGGTGCTTACAGGGCCGGGATATGCCGCTCAACGCACACTTCCTGTTATAGAGGCAGAGAGAAAAAAACACCAACTAACTCACTCATTTATGGAATTCTACAGAGTCGGGTTTCACGGACACAAATTAAGCCTAAACATATACTTAAAAGCACTTTCAAGGGAGATTCTCCACTGAGCAAGTTCTTTCGTCCAGGACTAGGCTTAACCTGGGTCTGGGAAACCGGGCAATACATGTAGAAGACATGACAACATGATGGTTAGTTGTTTAACATCAGAAAAGGAACAAATAAAATGGCCTTAAAAGCTGAACACTGGACAGATATGGAGTCGCTTCCTCCACACAGATGGAGTTAGATACATCTGAGGTATGTTAGGTATGTTAGACTACAGACACACCGGGAGGACAGACAAGATGCCTTACAAGACCTGTGTATGTTAGACTACAGACACACCGGGAGGACAGACAAGATGCCTTACAAGACCTGTGTATGTTAGACTACAGACACACCGGGAGGACAGACAAGATGCCTTACAAGACCTGTGTATGTTAGACTACAGACACACCGGGAGGACAGACAAGATGCCTTACAAGACCTGTGTATGTTAGACTACAGACACACCGGGAGGACAGACAAGATGGCAGTGATCAACAACAAGACATGCATGGCTGGACAGAGTGCTGGAGGGCATTCTGATGAGAGAGGACAGTGATACAGGACAGTGAACAACACAGAGCTGGAGGGCATTCTGATGAGAGAGGACAGTGATACAGGACAGTGAACAACACAGAGCTGGAGGGCATTCTGATGAGAGAGGACAGTGATACAGGACAGTGAACAACATAGAGCTGGAGGGCATTCTGATGAGAGAGGACAGTGATACAGGACAGTGAACAACATAGAGCTGGAGGACATTCTGATGAGAGAGGACAGTGATACAGGACAGTGAACAACATAGAGCTGGAGGGCATTCTGATGAGAGAGGACAGTGATACAGGACAGTGAACAACATAGAGCTGGAGGACATTCTGATGAGAGAGGACAGTGATACAGGACAGTGAACAACATAGAGCTGGAGGGCATTCTGATGAGAGAGGACAGTGATACAGGACAGTGAACAACATAGAGCTGGAGGGCATTCTGATGAGAGAGGACAGTGATACAGGACAGTGAACAACATAGAGCTGGAGGACATTCTGATGAGAGAGGACAGTGATACAGGACAGTGAACAACACAGAGCACAGAACAAGTTTGTTGTTAGTGGAAAATAAAAAGGTAATGAAATGATTCGCTCCTAAAGTTACTTACATCTCTACTGCTGCCTTCAAGCCACTGGGGAAAATAATTCAATCAACATTTTGATTAGGAAACAGTGCCACATTATCAGTGTAGCCCATTGACTCAGCTCATTAGGACTCAGGAGGAAACCCCCGAAACCCATAACAGATTTGAAGAGAAAAACTAAACTAATCCATACAAAGTCAGACCAATCAAGTTCGCATAATTTTATCATGGAGTCATGAATAATGATATTCATTATAGATGACAGGTGCAATTGTGAAAAATCACCAAGAGGAAGGAGAGAGAGAGAGAGTTTATTTGAGCATGAATAGTTATTGAATGATGACTAGAGACAGATGGGTGTGGTTCAGTTGTGATTACTGTTGTCATGACCAATATCACGATACTCTCTGACGTATCACAGCAAGGAAACAAAACATGAAGCGCACTACATTTTCTGAGGAAAACAGCCTTAAAACATTATAATAACGTTTTAATAACATTGAGGGATGACTCACTTGGGCCCGCCACACTCTATGGCGTTGGCTCTGACCATGGGTAAAGCTGACATGGCCACCGGCTCGATGGTTAGAGAGTTGTTCTCCACTGCACTCTGGACTGACTGAGACAACTGTGCCCAGAACAAGGAGTCACATTGCATTAATACAACAACAAACTATACATGCACACAAAAGCCTTTGGCCTCCCGACACATGTACATGTATTAACATATTATGATAATATAATAGTTATGGTATTCTATTATGCTAATATAATAGTTATGTTATCCTATTATGCTAATATCATAGTTATGGTATCCTATTATGCTAATATAGTAGTTTTGGTATCCTGTTATGCTAATATAATAGTTATGGTATCCTATTATGCTAATATAATAGTTATGTTATCCTGTTATGCTAATATAATAGTTATGGTATCCTGTTATGCTAATATAATAGTTATTGTAGTATATTATGCTAATATAATAGTTATGTTATCCTATTATGCTAATATAATAGTTATGGTATCCTATTATGCTAATATAATAGTTATGGTATCCTATTATGCTAATATAATAGTTATGGTATCTTATTATGCTAATAGAATAGTTATGGTATCTTATTATGCTAATAGAATAGTTATGGTATCCTATTATGCTAATAGAATAGTTATGGTATTCTATTATGCTAATATAATAGTTATGGTATCCTATTATGCTAATAGAATAGTTATGGTATCTTATTATGCTAATAGAATAGTTATGGTATCCTATTATGCTAATAGAATAGTTATGGTATTCTATTCTATTATGCTATTAGAATAGTTATGGTTATAGAATACCATAATAGAATAGTTATTCTATTATGCTATTAGAATAGTTATGATATTCTATTCGAATAGTTATGGTAGTCTATTCTATTATGCTATTAGAATTGTTATGGTATTCTATGTACCTCAGATCGTGTGAAGGAGAGGCAGGGGCCGATGTCCTCCCTGTATATCCGCACCAGGAAGGCTGAACTTCTGTCCAGACTAGGTCTGTTTTTCCAGGTCAAGAACTCTGCATACAGAATGCTGTCCATCTGAGAGGAGATATAATTGATTAGTTATTTTCCTGTATTTGATTTACTGTGAATATGGTTTGATATGTAATATCAACTAGGCAAGTCAGTTAAGAACAAATTCTTATTTACAATGACGGCCTAGGAACAGGGGCAGAACGACAGATTTTTACCTTGTCAGCTCAGGGATTCGATCTTGCAACCTTTCGGTTACTAGACCAACGCTCTAACCACTAGGCTACCTGCCACCTCTACACTCTAACCACTAGGCTACCTGCCACCTCTACACTCTAACCACTAGGCTACCTGCCGCCCCAATAGCTTACAGTCCTGTGAAAAAGTATTTGACTCCTTTCTGATTCTCTATTTTTTGTATATTTTTTGATACTGAATGTTATCAGATCTTCAACCAAAACTGAATATTAGATAAAGGGAACCTGAGTTTACAAAAAATACAATTGATACTTATTTAATTAACAAAGTTATGCAAAACCAAATTCCCCTGTGTGTAAAAATAATTTCCCCTTTACACTCAATAACTGGTTGTGCCACCTTTGGTTGCCGTGACTCCAACCAAACACTTCCTGTAGTTGTTGATCAGTCTCTCACATCGCTCTGGAGGAATTTTGGCCCAGTCTTGTATGCAGAACTGCTGTCTGTGAGCTGATGCCGAAGAGCAGCTGGGTCATGCAATGAAACAATGATCCAAAACACACAATCAAGTCTAAAAAACAACACATTTAAAAGTGTTGAAATGGCCTATTTAAAAGTTCAGACTTAATCCCAATTGAGATGTTGTGGCAGGACTTGAAATGAGCAGTTCATATGCTTGAAAACCCACAAATGTTGCTGAGTTAAAGAAGTTCTGCACAGAAGAGTGGGCCAGAATTCGTCCAGAGCGATGTGAGAGACTGATCAACAACTCCAGGAAGAGTTTGGTTGGATTTAATACAGCTAAAAGGTGGCTATTTATTTTCACACAGGGGCATTGGGTGTTGCATAACTTAATCAGGTATGAAGATAAGACTCAGGTTCAGACCACGTCGAATAAACAATAGTTTAATATTCCAACAGGGGCAGGCAATAGACAGGTCAAGGCAGGCAGGGGTCAGTAAACCAGAGGTGGGCAACGGTACCGGACAGCAGGCAGGCTCAGGGTCAGGCAGGGGTCAGTAAACCAGAGGTGGGCAACGGTACCGGACAGCAGGCAGGCTCAGGGTCAGGCAGGGGTCAGTAACCTGGAAACGGGAGATAAAGGGCTGAGAGACATGGGTTTGACCCTGGACACATGAAAGGTGGGATGTATACGAAGGGTACGGGGCATCAGAAGCAGAGGGTCTAATGATCTTGGAGATGGGAAACGGGCCGATAAACTGGGGGGAGAGTTTGCGGGATTCCACCCGAAGGGGCAGATCCCGGGTGGATAGCCATACCTTCTGCCCGGGTAGGTGGGGCAGATCCCGGGTGGATAGCCATACCTTCTGCCCGGGTAGGTGGGGCAGATCCCAGGTGGATAGCCATACCTTCTGCCCGGGTAGGTGGGGCAGATCCCAGGTGGATAGCCATACATTCTGCCCGGGTAGGTGGGGCAGATCCCGGGTGGATAGCCACACCTTCTGCCCGGGTAGGTGGGGCAGATCCCAGGTGGATAGCCATACCTTCTGCCCGGGTAGGTGGGGCAGATCCCAGGTGGATAGCCATACATTCTGCCCGGGTAGGTGGGGAAGATCCCGGGTGGATAGCCATACATTCTGCCCGGGTAGGTGGGGCAGATCCCGGGTGGATAGCCATACCTTCTGCCCGGGTAGGTGGGGCAGATCCCGGGTGGATAGCCATACCTTCTGCCCGGGTAGGTGGGGCAGATCCCGGGTGGATAGCCATACTTTCTGCCCGAGACGATACCGGGGAGCCAGGGTCTGATGGCGATCTGCTTGTCGTCGATACCTGAAGGTGGTCTTGAGGGCCGACCGGGCTCTCCTCCAGATACGACGACAGCAGCGGACAAACATCCTGGCAGAAGGGTATACCAACCTCCTCTTCCTGCTCAGGGAAGAGCGGGGACTGATACCCCAGGGAACACTCAAAATGGTGATAGGCCCGTGGCAGTGGGGCTGGCGGAGACTAGGCAGCGCAGAGTGGTCTCGAGGTCCTGGTTGATTTGCTCCGACTGGAGGGGCTTGAAGGCAGAGGAAATGAGTGGTAGCGGATAACGGTTCTTTAGAGTGATGTCATTGAGTCCCCGGTAGTCAATGCACGGGTGCAGGGTCTTGTCCTTCTTCTCCACGAAGAAGAATCCTGCACCAGCGGGAGAGGAAGAGGGACGGATAAATCCAGTAGCTAGGGAGTCCCCAATTTAGTCCTCCATAGCCTTGGTTTCAGGTCCCGACAGCGAGTACTGACGACCCCGGGGTGGCGTGGTGCTAGGGAGAAGGTCAATCCCGCAGTCATAGGGGCGGTTCGGCAGAAGGGAAGTGGACCGGGACTTGCTGAACACCTCCCGGAGATCCTGGTACCCCGCGGGGATGGCGGAGAGATCCGGAACCACCGAGGACCCAAGAAGACATCCTGGGGCAGGTTGCGCGGACTTCAGACAATGGGCGTGGCAGAACGGACTCCAGCCCATGATGGCACCTGTAGACCAGTTGATGAGTAGGTTGTGTGGCTGGAGCCAGGAGAATCCCAACACCATGGGGATCTGGGGGACTTGATGAGCAGGAACTGAATGGTGTCGCTGTGATTCCCTGACACACGTAGGTTGATGGGAGTGGTGCTATGGGTGACCCGACCTATAAAGCGCCCATCCAACGCTCTAACATCCACGGGAGTGGAGAGGGGCTGAGTGGGGATGTTCACCTCGGAAGCCAGTGTGGCGTCCAAAAAGCTCTCATCGGCCCCAGAGTCAATGAGGACCCGGAGAGATTGGACTGGTTTCCCCACAGCAGAATGACATGAAAATGGGTTTGAGTAAGGGAAGCAGAAAAGTTCCCCATATGGCCCACTAGAGTACTCGCTCCTACCAGTGAGCCTGGTTTTTACCAGTCACGAGGACACAAAATGACCAAAAGTCCCGCAATACAGACAGCTCCTTGTGCTGATCCGATGTTGCCGTTCCGCTGGCGACAGCCCAGCCCTGCCCAGTTGCATGGGCTCAGGAAACAGTGCCTCGGCCAGTAACCTAGAGGTGGGGTAACGATACAGGGCGGCAGGCAGGCTCAGGGTCAAGCAGAGGTCGATAATCCAGAAGGGGGCAAAGGTACAGATCGGCAGACAGGCTCAGGGTCAGGCGCAGGCAAAGTGGTCAGGCAGGCGGGCTCGGAGTCAGGACGGATAAGGGTCAAAACCAGGAGGACAAGAAAAGAGAGACTGGAAAAAGTAGGAGCTGAGACACAAAACGCTGGTAGACTTGAACAAACAAGACGAACTAGCACCAGACAAACAGAGAACACAGGTATAAATACACAAGGGATTTACACAGGGAAGACACCTGGAGGAGGGTGGAGACAATCACAGACAGGTGAAACAGATCAGGGTGTGACAACTCTGTTTATGAAATAAGTATCCATTTCATTTTTGTAAACTCAGGTTCCCTTTATCTAATATTAGGTTTCGGTTGAATATTTGATAACATTCAGTATCAAAAATTTGGAAAAGTAGAGACATTTTGAAAGGGGGCAAATACTTTTCCACAGCACTGTAAATAGTTTAGTGTCGACAGCACACTACAGCTCACTACCACTTCCACATTCTATCCCCAGGGGGCAGCAGCAACCTTGTCCAGATGCTGAGCCTGCTTGATAAGCGCATCAGGTGATGGTCGGTCAGTGTCCCAGTTGGCAGAGCCGTGAGGCTGCTGGTTCGTTTAGTGGCCAAGAGCCTTTCCGTTTGTTTTCGAGTTTGGGCATGGCTTTTAGTATATATTTATGTTATGCCACCATCTGAACAAATAACGATTTGCTTGGGCTGGCCGATCCAAGAGGTCAAGAGGTCAACCCTGGACTTAAAGGTAAGGTATCCTGGGTACATACATTTAACATCTAGGCACATACGCTGATTTCACACTTACAGTAGATGAACATCTTAAATCAGGTTGAAGACTGGTTAACTGGGCCTAAGACTTAGCAGTGCAACGATATAAGTGCAACAATATTAGCAGGCTAGTTATCGGTTTGGTAACAACTGTAAGTGCGGGAAGACGCAAGACAGATGCCTTCCCTTGGGGGGAAAGGGAAACGCGAGATAACCATTTATGTTCAAGTACCATATTTAATGTAGTTGTTACTTGTTAGTCTATAATTATCTGTTGTGTAATTAGGTACTGATGTCATTACTTTTAACCGGTTTAAACCGGTTTAACTGTCAGTACCAGGGTTGAATGTTATGGTTAAAGTTTGACACTGGACTGAATTCAAGGACACGCTGATAATGAATCTGTGACACTGTGTGTGATTCTGTAGAATCTGATGATGTCACTTCCTATAAGACTCTTCGGGCTGGTGTTTTAATATAGAGGTAACTACCAAAATAAAGGAAATACCAACATACTGTGTCTTAATAGGATGTTGGGCTACCATCAACCACCAGAACAGATTCAATACTCCTTGGTATATATTCTACAAGTGTCTGGAACTCTATTGGAGGGATGTGACACCATTCTTTCACGAGAAATTACATCATTTGGTGTTTTGTTGATGGTGGTGGAAAACACAGTCTCTGGCGCCGCTCCAGAATCTTCCATAAGTGTTAAATTGGGCTGAGATCTGGTGACTGAGACACACCCTCTATGTTCCTTTGAGAGCCCTCTTTCAGTCACTGAGATCTGGTGACTGTTTCACATCCTCTATGTTCTTTGGAGAGCCCTCTTTCAGTCACCGAGACCTCTTCTTCTAGCCATAATGGGCAACTGGGCATTTTATACATGACCCTAAGCATGATGGGACGTTAACATGACCCTGAGCATGATGGGACGTTAACATGACCCTGAGCATGATGGGACGTTAACATGACCCTGAGCATGACGGGATGTTAATTGCTTCATTACACTCAGAAACCACAACTGTGTGGAAGGAATCGCTTTCCATATACTTTTGAATCCCTCATTTACCCAAGGGTTTCCTGTATTTTGGTAGTTACCTGTATAAAAGGGCCTCCTCAGAAAATATAGACATTTTCTTTGCTTCTGCTCTGGAGATGTTCTCCCTGAATTCTTGTATTGACCGGATTGATGTTGATTGGCTTTACAGACCACTGTTCACCTTTTTTTCACCCTGAATTCCAGTTACACCCAGTCCCTTACATAGTCACTTAGGTCCATTTAAAAATGATCCAGATAACTCCATAGAGAGAACAAAGAGACATTCACTTAGTCACTTAGGTCCATATAAATATTATCTAGATAACATTACTCCGTAGAGAGGACAAAGAGACATTCACTTAGTCACTTAGGTCCATATAAATATTATCTAGATAACATTACTCCGTAGAGAGGACAAAGAGACATTCACTTAGTCACTTAGGTCCATATAAATATTATCTAGATAACATTACTCCGTAGAGAGGACAAAGAGACATTCACTTAGTCACTTAGGTCCATATAAATATTATCTAGATAACATTACTCCGTAGAGAGGACAAAGAGACATTCACTTAGTCAATTAGGTCCATATAAATATGATCTAGATAACATTACTCAATAGACAGGACAAAGAGACATTCCCTTAGTCACTTAGGTCCATATAAATATGATCTAGATAACATTACTCCGTAGAGAGGACAAAGAGACATTCCCTTAGTCACTTAGGTCCATATAAATATGATCTAGATAACATTACTCCGTAGACATTCACTCACATGTACATTTTATTGTGTATTATTTTGTGTTTTTTTTGTGTGTAACATTAATGTACTTTGTCTTTTTTAAGCACATGAACAAATTAATTTCCCCCTGGTAGGAAAACAAAGTTGATCTATTCTAGTCGGCCGAATAAATAAATAAAATAAAACTGACCCCATGAACCATAATTTACATCCTGATCATACTTTTAAGCAGGAATAATGACTACAGAAATGCCTCCATATACAAAGCTTCCCACGATATAGAGTATTCTATAAGCTATGATCCCTTGATTGATGTCACTTGCTGTATCCACTTCAAATCAGTGTAGATGAAGTGGAGGAGACGGGTTAAAGAAGGGTTTTTAAGCCTTGAGACAATTGAGACATGGATTGTGTACGTGTGCCTTTCAGAGGGTGAACGGGCAAGGCAAAAGATGCAGGTGCACCGGTTTGTGTCAAGAACTTCAACGCTGCTGGGTTTTTCATACTTCACAGTTTCCCGTGTGTATCAAGAATGGTTCACCACCCAAAGGACATCCAGCCAACTTGACAACTGTGGTAAGAAGCATTGGTGTCAATGTGGGCCAGCATCCCTGTGGAATGCTTTCAACACCTTGTAGAGTCCACATGGGCCAGCATCCCTGTGGAATGCTTTCAACACCTTGTAGAGTCCACATGGGCCAGCATCCCTGTGGAATGCTTTCAACACCTTGTCGAGTCCACATGGGCCAGCATCCCTGTGGAATGCTTTCGACACCTTGTAGAGTCCACATGGGCCAGCATCCCTGTGGAACGCTTTCGACACCTTGTAGAGTCCACATGGGCCAGCATCCCTGTGGAACGCTTTCGACACCTTGTAGAGTCCACATGGGCCAGCATCCCTGTGGAATGCTTTCAACACCTTGTAGAGTCCACATGGGCCAGCATCCCTGTGGAATGCTTTCGACACCTTGTAGAGTCCACATGGGCCAGCATCCCTGTGGAATGCTTTCGACACCTTGTAGAGTCCACATGGGCCAGCATCCCTGTGGAACGCTTTCGACACCTTGTAGAGTCCACATGGGCCAGCATCCCTGTGGAACGCTTTCGACACCTTGTAGAGTCCACATGGGCCAGCATCCCTGTGGAATGCTTTCGACACCTTGTAGAGTCCACATGGGCCAGCATCCCTGTGGAACGCTTTCGACACCTTGTAGAGTCCACATGGGCCAGCATCCCTGTGGAATGCTTTCGACACCTTGTAGAGTCCATGCCTTGACGAATTGAGGCTGTTCAGAGGGTAAAAGGAGAGGAACTCAATATTAGGACGGTGTTCATAATGTTTTGTACACTCGTGTAACGGATGTGAAACGGCTAGCTTAGTTAGCGGTGGTGCTAGTGTAACGGATGTGAAACGGCTAGCTTAGTTAGCGGTGGTGCTAGTGTAACGGATGTGAAACGGCTAGCTTAGTTAGCGGTGGTGCTAGTGTAACGGATGTGAAACGGCTAGCTTAGTTAGCGGTGGTGCTAGTGTAACGGATGTGAAACGGCTAGCTTAGTTAGCGGTGGTGCTAGTGTAACGGATGTGAAACGGCGCCGTTATAAAGTATTTTTTAATTTCAGTTGTCCCAAAGAGTTTTACGGTCACCCCATCCAAGGCGCAAAGACCAAGCAGAATCACAGTGGCAAAGAAACAACAAGAAGGAAACCTTGAGGAACCAGAGGTTTGTGGTTACCTGGCGGCTGAGAGACCGTGGCCTCTCCCCCTGCTCTGCCCAGTAGGGTTCATAGGTCACAGAGACAGAGTGACCCGGAACCAGACATAGAATCAGCAAGAGGAGCGCAGGAACAGTAGGCTGAGAAAGGAGAGAGGGAGGGAGGAAGGGAGAGAGAAAAAGAGAGATGGAGGGAGGGAGGGAGGGAGAAATGGAGGGAGAGAGAGAAAGACATGAAGGATGGGAGAGATGAGATGAGATGAGAAAGAGAGATGGAGGGAGGGAGAGATTGAAAGAGAAAGAAGAAGAGGGCAGGGAAAGATGACGATCAAGGAAGAAGGAAGAGGATCACATGATGTAAGGAAGAGGAAGATGAAAATAGAAAGGGAAGAGAGGAGAGAAATGAAGAAAAAAAGGGAAGTAAGGAGAGAAATACATTGACAAGAGTTATAGTAGGAATCAGTAGTAGAGGTATAGTAGGAATCAGTAGTAGAGTTACAGTGCCTTGCGAAAGTATTCGGCCCCCTTGAACTTTGCGACCTTTTGTCCCATTTCAGGCTTCAAACATAACGATATAAAACTGTATTTTTTGTGAAGAATCAACAACAAGTGGGACACAATCATGAAGTGGAACGACATTTATTGGATATTTCAAACTTTTTTAACAAATCAAAAACTGAAAAATTGGGCGTGCAAAATTATTCAGCCCCTTTACTTTCAGTGCAGCAAACTCTCTCCAGAAGTTCAGTGATGATCTCTGAATGATCCAATGTTGACCTAAATGAGTAATGATGATAAATACAATCCACCTGTGTGTAATCAAGTCTCCGTATAAATGCACCTGCACTGTGATAGTCTCAGAGGTCCGTTAAAAGCGCAGAGAGCATCATGAAGAACAAGGAACACACCAGGCAGGTCCGAGATACTGTTGTGAAGAAGTTTAAAGCCGGATTTGGATACAAAAAGATTTCCCAAGCTTTAAACATCCCAAGGAGCACTGTGCAAGCGATAATATTGAAATGGAAAGAGTATCAGACCACTGCAAATCTACCAAGACCTGGCCGTCCCTCTAAACTTTCAGCTCATACAAGGAGAAGACTGATCAGAGATGCAGCCAAGAGGCCCATGATCACTCTGGATGAACTGCAGAGATCTACAGCTGAGGTGGGAGACTCTGTCCATAGGACAACAATCAGTATATTGCACAAATCTGGCCTTTATGAAAGAGTGGCAAGAAGAAAGCCATTTCTTAAAGATATCCATAAAAAGTGTTGTTTAAAGTTTGCCACAAGCCACCTGGGAGACACACCAAACATGTGGAAGAAGGTGCTCTGGTCAGATGAAACCAAAATGGAACTTTTTGGCAACAATGCAAAACGTTATGTTTGGCGTAAAAGCAACACAGCTGAACACACCATCCCCACTGTCAAACATGGTGGTGGCAGCATCATGGTTTGGGCCTGCTTTTCTTCAGCAGGGACAGGGAAGATGGTTAAAATTGATGGGAAGATGGATGGAGCCAAACACAGGACCATTCTGGAAGAAAACCTGATGGAGTCTGCAAAAGACCTGAGACTGGGACGGAGATTTGTCTTCCAACAAGACAATGATCCAAAACATAAAGCAAAATCTACAATGGAATGGTTCAAAAATAAACATATCCAGGTGTTAGAATGGCCAAGTCAAAGTCCAGACCTGAATCCAATCGAGAATCTGTGGAAAGAACTGAAAACTGCTGTTCACAAATGCTCTCCATCCAACCTCACTGAGCTCGAGCTGTTTTGCAAGGAGGAATGGGAAAACATTTCAGTCTCTCGATGTGCAAAACTGATAGAGACATACCCCAAGCGACTTACAGCTGTAATCGCAGCAAAAGGTGGCGCTACAAAGTATTAACTTAAGGGGGCTGAATAATTTAGCACGCCCAATTTTTCAGTTTTTCATTTGTTAAAAAAGTTTGAAATATCCAATAAATGTCGTTCCACTTCATGATTGTGTCCCACTTGTTGTTGATTCTTCACAAAAAAATACAGTTTTATATCTTTATGTTTGAAGCCTGAAATGTGGCAAAAGGTCGCAAAGTTCAAGGGGGCCGAATACTTTTGCAAGGCACTGTATAGTAGGAGTCAGTAGTATAGTTATAGTAGGAATCAGTAGCAGAGTTATAGTAGGAAGCAGTAGCAGAGTTATAGTAGGAAGCAGTAGCAGAGTTATAGTAGGCAGCAGTAGTAGTGTTATAGTATGAAGCAGTAGTAGTGTTATAGTAGGAAGCAGTAGCAGAGTTATAGTAGGCAGCAGTAGTAGTGTTATAGTATGAAGCAGTAGTAGTGTTATAGTAGGAAGCAGTAGCAGAGTTATAGTAGGCAGCAGTAGTAGTGTTATAGTATGAAGCAGTAGTAGTGTTATAGTAGGAAGCAGTAGTAGAGTTATTGTCGGAAGCAGAGTTGAGGTAGGAAGCAGAAGTAGAGTTATAGTAGGAAGCAGAGTTACAGTAGGAAGCAGATTTAAAGTAGGAAGCAGAGTTATAGTAGGAAGCAGTAGTAGAGTTATAGTAGGAAGCAGAGTTATAGTAGGAAGCAGAGTTATAGTAGGAAGCAGAGTTATAGTAGGAATCAGTAGTAGAGTTATAGTAGGAATCAGTAGTAGAGTTATAGTAGGAATCAGTAGTAGAGTTATAGTAGGAAGCAGAGTTATAGTAGGAAGCAGAGTTATAGTAGGAATCAGTAATAGATTTATAGTAGGAATCAGTAGTAGAGTTATAGTAGGAATCAGTAGTAGAGTTATAGTAGGAATCAGTAATAGAGTTATAGTAGGAAGCAGAGTTATAGTAGGAATCAGTAGTAGAGTTATAGTAGGAATCAGTAGTAGAGTTATAGTAGGAAGCAGAGTTATAGTAGGAAGCAGAGTTAAAGTAGGAATCAGTAGTAGAGTTATAGTAGGAATCAGTAGTAGAGTTATAGTAGGAATCAGCTGTAGAATTATAGTAGGAATCAGTAGTAGAGTTATAGTAGGAATCAGAGTTATAGTAGGAATCAGTAGCAGAGTTATAGTAGGAATCAGTAGTAGAGTTATAGTAGGAATCAGTAGTAGAGTTATAGTAGGAATCAGTAGTAGAGTTATAGTAGGAATCAGTAGTAGAGTTATAGTAGGAATCAGTAGTAGAGTTATTGTAGGAAGCAGAGTTATAGTAGGAATCAGTAGTAGAGTTATAGTAGGAATCAGTAGTAGAGTTATAGTAGGAATCAGAAGTAGAGTTATAGTAAGAAGCAGAGTTATAGTAGGAATCAGTAGTAGAGTTATAGTAGGAATCAGTAGTATAGTTATAGTAGGAAGCAGAGTTATAGTAGGAAGCAGAGTTAAAGTAGGAATCAGTAGTTGAGTTATAGTAGGAAGCAGTAGCAGAGTTATAGTAGGAATCAGAGTTATAGTAGGAATCAGTAGTAGAGATATAGTAGGAATCAGTAGTAGAGTTATAGTAGGAAGCAGTAGCAGAGTTATAGTAGGAAGCAGTAGCAAAGTTATAGTAGGAAGCAGAGTTATAGTAGGAAGCAGAGTTATATTAGGAAGCAGAGTTATATTAGGAAGCAGAGTTATATTAGGAAGCAGAGTTATAGTAGGAAGCAGAGTTATAGTAGGAAGCAGTAGCAAAGTTATAGTAGGAAGCAGAGTTATAGTAGGAATCAGAGTTATATTAGGAAGCAGAGTTATATTAGGAAGCAAAGTTATAGTAGGAAGCGGAGTTATAGTAGGAAGCAGAGTTATAGTAGGAAGCAGTAGCAAAGTTATAGTAGGAAGCAGAGTTATAGTAGGAAGCAGAGTTATAGTAGGAAGCAGTAGCAAAGTTATAGTAGGAAGCAGAGTTATAGTAGGAAGCAGAGTTATAGTAGGAAGCAGTAGCAAAGTTATAGTAGGAAGCAGAGTTATAGTAGGAATCAGAGTTATATTAGGAAGCAGAGTTATATTAGGAAGCAGAGTTATAGTAGGAAGCAGTAGCAAAGTTATAGTAGGAAGCAGAGTTATAGTAGGAAGCAGAGTTATAGTAGGAAGCAGTAGCAAAGTTATAGTAGGAAGCAGAGTTATAGTAGGAATCAGAGTTATATTAGGAAGCAGAGTTATATTAGGAAGCAGAGTTATAGTAGGAAGCAGAGTTATAGTAGGAAGCAGTAGCAGAGTTATATTAGGAAGCAAATTTATAGTAGGAAGCAGAGTTTTTAATAGTAGGAAGCAGAGTTATAGTAGGAATCAGTAGTAGAGTTATAGTAGGAATCAGTAGTAGAGTTATAGTAGGAATCAGTAGCAGAGTTATAGTAGGAATCAGTAGCAGAGTTATAGTAGGAAGCAGAGTTATAGTTGGAAGGAGTAGCAGAGTTATAGTAGGAAGCAGTAGCAGAGTTATAGTAGGCAGCAGTAGTAGAGTTATAGTAGGAATCAGAGTTATAGTAGGAAGGAGTAGCAGAGTTATAGTAGGAATCAGCAGTAGAGTTATAGTAGGAATCAGAGTTATAGTAGGAATCAGAGTTATAGTAGGAAGGAGTAGCAGAGTTATAGTAGGAATCAGAGTTATAGTAGGAATCAGAGTTATAGTAGGAAGGAGTAGCAGAGTTATAGTAGGAATCAGAGTTATAGTAGGAATCAGAGTTATAGTAGGAAGGAGTAGCAGAGTTATAGTAGGAATCAGAGTTATAGTAGGAATCAGAGTTATAGTAGGAAGGAGTAGCAGAGTTATAGTAGGAATCAGAGTTATAGTAGGAATCAGAGTTATAGTAGGAATCAGAGTTATAGTAGGAATCAGTAGTAGAGATATAGTAGGAATCAGTAGTAGAGTTATAGTAGGAAGCAGTAGCAGAGTTATAGTAGGAAGCAGAGTTATAGTAGGAAGCAGAGTTATATTAGGAAGCAGAGTTATATTAGGAAGCAGAGTTATATTAGGAAGCAGAGTTATAGTAGGAAGCAGAGTTATAGTAGGAAGCAGAGTTATAGTAGGAAGCAGTAGCAAAGTTATAGTAGGAAGCAGAGTTATAGTAGGAATCAGAGTTATATTAGGAAGCAGACTTATATTAGGAAGCAGAGTTATAGTAGGAAGCGGAGTTATAGTAGGAAGCAGAGTTATAGTAGGAAGCAGTAGCAAAGTTATAGTAGGAAGCAGAGTTATAGTAGGAAGCAGCGTTATAGTAGGAAGCAGTAGCAAAGTTATAGTAGGAAGCAGAGTTATAGTAGGAAGCAGAGTTATAGTAGGAAGCAGTAGCAAAGTTATAGTAGGAAGCAGAGTTATAGTAGGAATCAGAGTTATATTAGGAAGCAGAGTTATATTAGGAAGCAGAGTTATAGTAGGAAGCAGTAGCAAAGTTATAGTAGGAAGCAGAGTTATAGTAGGAATCAGAGTTATATTAGGAAGCAGAGTTATATTAGGAAGCAAAGTTATAGTAGGAAGCGGAGTTATAGTAGGAAGCAGAGTTATAGTAGGAAGCAGTAGCAAAGTTATAGTAGGAAGCAGAGTTATAGTAGGAAGCAGAGTTATAGTAGGAAGCAGTAGCAAAGTTATAGTAGGAAGCAGAGTTATAGTAGGAAGCAGAGTTATAGTAGGAAGCAGTAGCAAAGTTATAGTAGGAAGCAGAGTTATAGTAGGAATCAGAGTTATATTAGGAAGCAGAGTTATATTAGGAAGCAGAGTTATAGTAGGAAGCAGTAGCAAAGTTATAGTAGGAAGCAGAGTTATAGTAGGAAGCAGAGTTATAGTAGGAAGCAGTAGCAAAGTTATAGTAGGAAGCAGAGTTATAGTAGGAATCAGAGTTATATTAGGAAGCAGAGTTATATTAGGAAGCAGAGTTATAGTAGGAAGCAGAGTTATAGTAGGAAGCAGTAGCAGAGTTATATTAGGAAGCAAATTTATAGTAGGAAGCAGAGTTTTTAATAGTAGGAAGCAGAGTTATAGTAGGAATCAGTAGTAGAGTTATAGTAGGAATCAGTAGTAGAGTTATAGTAGGAATCAGTAGCAGAGTTATAGTAGGAATCAGTAGCAGAGTTATAGTAGGAAGCAGAGTTATAGTTGGAAGGAGTAGCAGAGTTATAGTAGGAAGCAGTAGCAGAGTTATAGTAGGCAGCAGTAGTAGAGTTATAGTAGGAATCAGAGTTATAGTAGGAAGGAGTAGCAGAGTTATAGTAGGAATCAGCAGTAGAGTTATAGTAGGAATCAGAGTTATAGTAGGAATCAGAGTTATAGTAGGAAGGAGTAGCAGAGTTATAGTAGGAATCAGAGTTATAGTAGGAATCAGAGTTATAGTAGGAAGGAGTAGCAGAGTTATAGTAGGAATCAGAGTTATAGTAGGAATCAGAGTTATAGTAGGAAGGAGTAGCAGAGTTATAGTAGGAATCAGAGTTATAGTAGGAAGGAGTAGCAGAGTTATAGTAGGAATCAGAGTTATAGTAGGAATCAGAGTTATAGTAGGAATCAGAGTTATAGTAGGAATCAGTAGTAGAGATATAGTAGGAATCAGTAGTAGAGTTATAGTAGGAAGCAGTAGCAGAGTTATAGTAGGAAGCAGTAGCAAAGTTATAGTAGGAAGCAGAGTTATAGTAGGAAGCAGAGTTATATTAGGAAGCAGAGTTATATTAGGAAGCAGAGTTATATTAGGAAGCAGAGTTATAGTAGGAAGCAGAGTTATAGTAGGAAGCAGAGTTATAGTAGGAAGCAGTAGCAAAGTTATAGTAGGAAGCAGAGTTATAGTAGGAATCAGAGTTATATTAGGAAGCAGACTTATATTAGGAAGCAGAGTTATAGTAGGAAGCGGAGTTATAGTAGGAAGCAGAGTTATAGTAGGAAGCAGTAGCAAAGTTATAGTAGGAAGCAGAGTTATAGTAGGAAGCAGCGTTATAGTAGGAAGCAGTAGCAAAGTTATAGTAGGAAGCAGAGTTATAGTAGGAAGCAGAGTTATAGTAGGAAGCAGTAGCAAAGTTATAGTAGGAAGCAGAGTTATAGTAGGAATCAGAGTTATATTAGGAAGCAGAGTTATATTAGGAAGCAGAGTTATAGTAGGAAGCAGTAGCAAAGTTATAGTAGGAAGCAGAGTTATAGTAGGAAGCAGAGTTATAGTAGGAAGCAGTAGCAAAGTTATAGTAGGAAGCAGAGTTATAGTAGGAAGCAGAGTTATATTAGGAAGCAGAGTTATATTAGGAAGCAGAGTTATATTAGGAAGCAGAGTTATAGTAGGAAGCAGAGTTATAGTAGGAAGCAGAGTTATAGTAGGAAGCAGTAGCAAAGTTATAGTAGGAAGCAGAGTTATAGTAGGAAGCAGAGTTATAGTAGGAAGCAGTAGCAAAGTTATAGTAGGAAGCAGAGTTATAGTAGGAAGCAGAGTTATAGTAGGAAGCAGTAGCAAAGTTATAGTAGGAAGCAGAGTTATAGTAGGAATCAGAGTTATATTAGGAAGCAGAGTTATATTAGGAAGCAGAGTTATAGTAGGAAGCAGTAGCAAAGTTATAGTAGGAAGTAGAGTTATAGTAGGAAGCAGAGTTATAGTAGGAAGCAGTAGCAAAGTTATAGTAGGAAGCAGAGTTATAGTAGGAATCAGAGTTATATTAGGAAGCAGAGTTATATTAGGAAGCAGAGTTATAGTAGGAAGCAGAGTTATAGTAGGAAGCAGTAGCAGAGTTATATTAGGAAGCAAATTTATAGTAGGAAGCAGAGTTTTTAATAGTAGGAAGCAGAGTTATAGTAGGAATCAGTAGTAGAGTTATAGTAGGAATCAGTAGTAGAGTTATAGTAGGAATCAGTAGCAGAGTTATAGTAGGAATCAGTAGCAGAGTTATAGTAGGAAGCAGAGTTATAGTTGGAAGGAGTAGCAGAGTTATAGTAGGAAGCAGTAGCAGAGTTATAGTAGGCAGCAGTAGTAGAGTTATAGTAGGAATCAGAGTTATAGTAGGAAGGAGTAGCAGAGTTATAGTAGGAATCAGCAGTAGAGTTATAGTAGGAATCAGAGTTATAGTAGGAATCAGAGTTATAGTAGGAAGGAGTAGCAGAGTTATAGTAGGAATCAGAGTTATAGTAGGAATCAGAGTTATAGTAGGAATCAGAGTTATAGTAGGAAGGAGTAGCAGAGTTATAGTAGGAATCAGAGTTATAGTAGGAATCAGAGTTATAGTAGGAAGGAGTAGCAGAGTTATAGTAGGAATCAGAGTTATAGTAGGAATCAGAGTTATAGTAGGAAGGAGTAGCAGAGTTATAGTAGGAATCAGAGTTATAGTAGGAATCAGAGTTATAGTAGGAATCAGAGTTATAGTAGGAATCAGTAGTAGAGATATAGTAGGAATCAGTAGTAGAGTTATAGTAGGAAGCAGTAGCAGAGTTATAGTAGGAAGCAGTAGCAAAGTTATAGTAGGAAGCAGAGTTATAGTAGGAAGCAGAGTTATATTAGGAAGCAGAGTTATATTAGGAAGCAGAGTTATATTAGGAAGCAGAGTTATAGTAGGAAGCAGAGTTATAGTAGGAAGCAGAGTTATAGTAGGAAGCAGTAGCAAAGTTATAGTAGGAAGCAGAGTTATAGTAGGAATCAGAGTTATATTAGGAAGCAGACTTATATTAGGAAGCAGAGTTATAGTAGGAAGCGGAGTTATAGTAGGAAGCAGAGTTATAGTAGGAAGCAGTAGCAAAGTTATAGTAGGAAGCAGAGTTATAGTAGGAAGCAGCGTTATAGTAGGAAGCAGTAGCAAAGTTATAGTAGGAAGCAGAGTTATAGTAGGAAGCAGAGTTATAGTAGGAAACAGTAGCAAAGTTATAGTAGGAAGCAGAGTTATAGTAGGAATCAGAGTTATATTAGGAAGCAGAGTTATATTAGGAAGCAGAGTTATAGTAGGAAGCAGAGTTATAGTAGGAAGCAGTAGCAGAGTTATATTAGGAAGCAAATTTATAGTAGGAAGCAGAGTTTTTAATAGTAGGAAGCAGAGTTATAGTAGGAATCAGTAGTAGAGTTATAGTAGGAATCAGTAGTAGAGTTATAGTAGGAATCAGTAGCAGAGTTATAGTAGGAATCAGTAGCAGAGTTATAGTAGGAAGCAGAGTTATAGTTGGAAGGAGTAGCAGAGTTATAGTAGGAAGCAGTAGCAGAGTTATAGTAGGCAGCAGTAGTAGAGTTATAGTAGGAATCAGAGTTATAGTAGGAAGGAGTAGCAGAGTTATAGTAGGAATCAGCAGTAGAGTTATAGTAGGAATCAGAGTTATAGTAGGAATCAGAGTTATAGTAGGAAGGAGTAGCAGAGTTATAGTAGGAATCAGAGTTATAGTAGGAATCAGAGTTATAGTAGGAATCAGAGTTATAGTAGGAATCAGAGTTATAATAGGAAGGAGTAGCAGAGTTATAGTAGGAATCAGAGTTATAGTAGGAATCAGAGTTATAGTAGGAAGGAGTAACAGAGTTATAGTAGGAATCAGAGTTATAGTAGGAATCAGAGTTATAGTAGGAATCAGAGTTATAGTAGGAAGGAGTAGCAGAGTTATAGTAGGAAGCAGTAGAAGAGTTTTAGTAGGAAGCGGAGTTGTTGTAGGAAGCAGTTGTAGAGTTGTAGTAGGAATCAGAGTTACAGTAGGCAGCAGTAGTAGAGTTGGTTCCCAAGACCATTATTTTCATCAATAGTGTCCAGTGAATTCTACTAGATGAAAAGCCGAAATGAGTATGACATCCTGGCATTTAAAGCAGACAATAACAAAAATGCACATGCTATAAAATGTATATTTTTTGCAAAAACACAAAAAGTCTACTACTTAGAACAGCATTATGGGTATTCAGAGACACGGCCGGTCTGTACTCTGAAGGCAGCTGGCCCTACCTCTTTGTCCTCTCTGACTGGTTGCAGGTCAGAGGGCAGGTCTGAGTGCCCACCAGGGGCCAATGGGAGGGCACCACTGGCACTCTTGTTGCGTGCGTGTCCCCCTCCATGGTGGGGGCTGGCACCCCTGGACCTAGTGCCCGGGGAGAGGAGCTGAGGGTGGGCCCGGCGGTTAGGGGAAGACGGGGTGGAGGTCAGGACCATGGTCTTCAGGGCTGACACCTCCGCCTGCAGAACATCACTCTGGGGTGATACAAGAACACAAGTGGTTATAGACAGTAGCTATGGATTGTACCCATCCCGACACACACACATGCACACGCGCACACGCACACGCAGGCCCACCTCTCGAACCCTGAAGGATAAAGTATTTAGTTTAAACAGGAGACATAAACAGACCTTTCCCTGAGCCTCCTTCAGCTGTTTCTCTGCTGTTGCTTGTTTCACGTTGGCTTCACGCACCATCCTGTGAGCTTCCTAGGGAAACAGCAAAAAAAAGGACATGGTTAACATGCAAGATTCACACCTTTAGCAGGCCCTGTAGTCAGTCTTTCACTAGTTCAGCTAGATGTAGATTGTAGCAGGCCTCGTAGTCAGTCCTTCACTAGTTCAGCTAGCTGTAAGTTGTAGCAGGCCTCGTAGTCAGTCCTTCACTAGTTCAGCTAGCTGTAGGTTGTAGTAGCAGGCCCTGTAGTCAGTCCTTCACCAGTTCAGCTAGCTGTAGGTTGTAGCAGGCCTCGTAGTCAGTCCTTCACTAGTTCAGCTAGCTGTAGGTTGTAGCAGGCCTCGTAGTCAGTCCTTCACTAGTTCAGCTAGCTGTAAGTTGTAGCAGGCCTCGTAGTCAGTCCTTCACTAGTTCAGCTAGCTGTAGATTGTAGCAGGCCCTGTAGTCAGTCCTTCACCAGTTCAGCTAGCTGTAGGTTGTAGCAGGCCTCGTAGTCAGTCCTTCACTAGTTCAGCTAGCTGTAGGTTGTAGCAGGCCTCGTAGTCATTCCTTCCTACCTCAAACAGACTGGCAGTTAGCTCCTCCAGCTCCTGCTCTAGTTGATCCCGGATCTGTGACAGACGCTCACACTCCTTATCCTTCAGCTTCAGCTCCTGGGAGGGGATAGAAGAGGTGTAGGGTAGAACTGGGTCAGGATAGAAGGGGTGTAGGGTAGAACTGGGTCAGGATAGAAGGGGTGTAAGGTAGAACTGGGTCAGGATAGAAGGGGTGTAGGGTAGAACTGGGTCAGGATAGAAGGGGTGTAGGGTAGAACTGGGTCAGGATAGAAGGGGTGTAGGGTAGAACTGGGTCAGGATAGAAGAGGTGTAGGGTAGAACTGGGTCAGGATAGAAGGGGTGTAGGGTAGAACTGGGTCAGGATAGAAGGGGTGTAGGGTAGAACTGGGTCAGGATAGAAGGGGTGTAGGGTAGAACTGGGTCAGAATAGAAGGGGTGTAGGGTAGAACTGGGTCAGAATAGAAGGGGTGCAGGGTAGAACTGGGTCAGAATAGAAGGGGTGCAGGGTAGAACTGGGTCAGAATAGAAGAGCTGTAGGGTAGAACTGGGTCAGAATAGAAGAGGTGCAGGGTAGAACTGGGTCAGAATAGAAGAGCTGTAGAGTAGAACTGGTCAGAATAGAAGAGCTGTAGAGTAGAACTGGTCAGAATAGAAGAGTTGTAGGGTAGAACTGGGTCAGAATAGAATAGCTGTAGAGGGGAACTGGGTCAGAATAGAAGAGGTGTAGTGTAGTACTGGGTCAGAATAGAAGAGGTGCAGGGTAGAACTGGGTCAGAATAGAAGAGGTGTAGTACTGGGTCAGAATAGAATAGCTGTAGAGGAGAACTGGGTCAGAATAGAAGAGGTGTAGTGTAGTACTGGGTCAGAATAGAAGAGGTGCAGGGTAGAACTGGGTCAGAATAGAAGAGGTGTAGTACTGGGTCAGAATAGAAGAGTTGTAGGGTAGTACTGGGTCAGAATAGAAGAGGTGTAGTGTAGTACTGGGTCAGAATAGAAGAGGTGTACTGAATAACAAGATGGGCCTCAGACACCTTCTGTGCAGCATCTAGCTGCTCTCTGAGGATCTCTGATCCCTTCTCTCTGATCTCCAGGGAAGAGCTCCGGAGGCGGGACACATTGTCTTCATGCTCCCCGCCCTGGGCACCCTCCAGCTGGGCAGCACACTCCAGCCTGCTCCCCTCTCTCCCCCTGGCCTGGGTACGCTGCTCCTGGGGCCTGGTGGGCCTGGGGTCACTCTGCCCTCCACCCTCCACCCTGGGGATTGGACCTGGCTCCAGGTCTACCAACCTTTAGAAAACATCAAAAGATGAGATTTAAAAAGGTGTCTGTTAAGTGCAATGGCTACATGAACATGGATGCTAACTAGCCCCTTCAGCTGCTTGCTTGAGATATTGAGAAAATTAGGTAGTTAATAGGGGGGCTCCCGAGTGGCGCAGTGGTCTAAGGCACTGCATCTCATCTAGCCTAGTGGTTAGAGCGTTGGACTAGTAACCGAAAGGTTGCAAGTTCAAATCCCCGAGCTGACAAGGTACAAATCTGTCGTTCTGCCCCTGAACAGGCAGTTAACCCACTGTTCCTAGGCCGTCATTGAAAATAAGAATTTGTTCTTAACTGACTTGCCTCGTAAAATAAAAGTTTTAAATAAAAAATTAAAAAAACACAATTGACCCAGCGTGGTTAGGGTTTGGCCGTCATTCTAAATAAGAATTTATTTTTAACTGACTTAGGTAAGTAGGTTTTAAAAAAGGAATATAATAAGGAATTGGTTGTCAAATGACATTTTGTTTGTGACATGGAATACAACGGGTGTAGACTGAATGAAGCTAAATAAGGAAGTATTAGATCATTGTGAAGCTATATACAGGGAGTACCAGATCAATGTGGCGCTATATACAGGAAGTACCAGATCAATGTGGAGCTATATACAGGGAGTACCAGATCAATGTGGCGCTATATACAGGAAGTACCAGATCATTGTGGAGCTAAATACAGGAAGTACCAGATCAATGTGGAGCTATATACAGGAAGTACCAGATCATTGTGGAGCTATATACAGGGAGTACCAGATCAATGTGGAGCTATATACAGGAAGTACCAGATCAATGTGGAGCTATATACAGGAAGTACCAGATCATTGTGGAGCTATATACAGGGAGTACCAGATCAATGTGGAGCTATATACAGGGAGTACCAGATCAATGTGGAGCTATATACAGGGAGTACCAGTACCAGATCAATGTGGAGCTATATACAGGGAGTACCAGATCAATGTGGAGCTATATACAGGGAGTACCAGATCATTGTGAAGCTATATACAGGGAGTACCAGATCAATGAGGAGCTACAGTGCCTTGCGAAAGTATTCGGCCCCCTTGAACTTTGCGACCTTTTGCCACATTTCAGGCTTCAAACATAAAGATATAAAACTGTATTTTTTTGTGAAGAATCAACAACAAGTGGGACACAATCATGAAGTGGAACGATATTTATTGGATATTTCAAACTATTTTAACAAATCAAAAACTGAAAAATTGTGCGTGCAAAATTATTCAGCCCCCTTAAGTTAATACTTTGTAGCGCCACCTTTTGCTGCGATTACAGCTGTAAGTCGCTTGGGGTATGTCTGAAAACCTGCTCCAGAGCGCTCAGGACCTCAGACTGGGGCAAAGGTTCACCTTCCAACAGGACAAAGACCCTAAGCACACAGCCAAGACAACACAGGAGTGGCTTCGGGTCAAGTCTCTGAATGTCCTTGACTGGCCCAGGCAGAGCACGGACTTGAACCTGATCGAACATCTCTGGAGAGACCTGAAAATAGCTGTGCAGCGACGCTCAAAATCCAACCCGACAGAGCTTGAGAGGATCTGCAGAGAAGAATGGGAGAAACTCCCCCAAATGCAGGTGTGCCAAGTGTGTAGCATCATACCCAAGACGACTTGTGGCTGTAGTCACTGGCAAAGGTGCTTCAACAAAGTACAGTGCCTTGCGAAAGTATTCGGCCCCCTTGAACTTTGCGACCTTTTGCCACATTTCAGGCTTCAAACATAAAGATATAAAACTGTATTTTTTTGTGAAGAATCAACAACAAGTGGGACACAATCATGAAGTGGAACGACATTTATTGGATATTTCAAACTTTCTTAACAAATCAAAAACTGAAAAATTGGGCGTGCAAAATTATTCAGCCCCCTTAAGTTAATACTTTGTAGCGCCACCTTTTGCTGCGATTACAGCTGTAAGTCGCTTGGGGTATGTCTCCATCAGTTTTGCACATCGAGAGACTGACATTTTTTCCCATTCCTCCTTGCAAAACAGCTCGAGCTCAGTGAGGTTGGATGGAGAGCATTTGTGAACAGCAGTTTTCAGTTCTTTCCACAGATTCTCGATTGGATTCAGGTCTGGACTTTGACTTGGCCATTCTAACACCTGGATATGTTTATTTTTGAACCATTCCACTGTAGATTTTGCTTTATGTTTTGGATCATTGTCTTGTTGGAAGACAAATCTCCGTCCCAGTCTCAGGTCTTTTGCAGACTCCATCAGGTTTTCTTCCAGAATGGTCCTGTATTTGGCTCCATCCATCTTCCCATCAATTTTAACCATCTTCCCTGTCCCCGCTGAAGAAAAGCAGGCCCAAACCATGATGCTGCCACCACCATGTTTGACAGTGGGGATGGTGTGTTCAGCTGTGTTGCTTTTACGCCAAACATAACATTTTGCATTGTTGCTAAAAAGTTCAATTTTGGTTTCATCTGACCAGAGCACCTTCTTCCACATGTTTGGTGTGTCTCCCAGGTGGCTTGTGGCAAACTTTAAAACAACACTTTTTATGGATATCTTTAAGAAATGGCTTTCTTCTTGCCACTCTTCCATAAAGGCCAGATTTGTGCAATATACGACTGATTGTTGTTCTATGGACAGAGTCTCCCACCTCAGCTGTAGATCTCTGCAGTTCATCCAGAGTGATCATGGGCCTCTTGGCTGCATCTCTGATCAGTCTTCTCCTTGTATGAGCTGAAAGTTTAGAGGGACGGCCAGGTCTTGGTAGATTTGCAGTGGTCTGATACTCCTTCCATTTCAATATTATCGCTTGCACAGTGCTCCTTGGGATGTTTAAAGCTTGGGAAATCTTTTTGTATCCAAATCCGGCTTTAAACTTCTTCACAACAGTATCTCGGACCTGCCTGGTGTGTTCCTTGTTCTTCATGATGCTCTCTGCGCTTTTAACGGACCTCTGAGACTATCACAGTGCAGGTGCATTTATACGGAGACTTGATTACACACAGGTGGATTGTATTTATCATCATTAGTCATTTAGGTCAACATTGGATCATTCAGAGATCATCACTGAACTTCTGGAGAGAGTTTGCTGCACTGAAAGTAAAGGGGCTGAATAATTTTGCACGCCCAATTTTTCAGTTTTTGATTTGTTAAAAAAGTTTGAAATATCCAATAAATGTCGTTCCACTTCATGATTGTGTCCCACTTGTTGTCGATTCTTCACAAAAAAATACAGTTTTATATCTTTATGTTTGAAGCCTGAAATGTGGCAAAAGGTCGCAAAGTTCAAGGGGGCCGAATACTTTCGCAAGGCACTGTACTGAGTAAAAGGTCTGAATACTTATGTAAATGTGATATTTCCGTGTTTTTGCTTTGTCATTATTGGGTATTGCGTGTAGAATATGGCTGTGATGGTAACAAAATGTGGAAAAAGTCAATGGGTCTGAATACTTTCAGAATGCACTGTAGACATGTACATGAAGGCAGGGCAAAGTGACTAGACATCAGGATGTATAATAATAATAATAATAATAAGATAAAAAAATAAAGATCATAGTAGCAGCAGCAAATGATTAATGTGAAAGTGTGCGCGCGTGCACGTGTGTCGTCTCGATATGCGTGTGTGATGGGGGGGGGGGCGGGGGGTGAGGGTATCAGTGTAGTGTGCGTTTATATAGACGCGTTGTTGTGAATAGAATCAGTGCAAGAGCAATTCAGTCTGTGTGGCCCTGATCAACAACTAGATTCAGGCCCTGGACGATTTTTTTGTTTGTTTGTTTGTTTAAGATTTTTTTGAGCGATGGTCACGGTGCCTGAACCTAATTACAAATACTTTGTAGACTGCAAACTGACCGCAAGAAGCCCACACAGATATAATATTTGACTAAAGTATTAGGAAGGTGTTGATGTTTTGTACACTGTGTTAATCTCAAATGTTAATGTCACGCGCACAAGTAACAGCGAAATGCCGTTCTTGCTAACTTTAACCCCTACAATGCAGTAATCAATGACAATGTAATACTAGAGGGGAAAAAACAAGGTATAACAAAAACACACAAGATATACAAATAAGAAGAACACACTTAAATAAACAGGGTCAGTTCCAGTAGCATATTTCCAAGGATGCTGGATCCATAGAGGTAGATAGATATGTATAGGTGACTAGGAATCAGAACATATGATATACAATACATCTCTATTATAAACTGGGTGGTTCGAGCCCTGAATTGGCTGACAGCCGTTGTATATCCTGATCGTATCATAATGTGATTCATAACATGAATCCAACGTCTGCCTATTTGTGCTGATCACGTTTGTCTAGAAGTACACACACACATCGTTATCAATGATTATACTGAAAATATAATTGAAAACAATAACATTATAAAACATCACACCGTCGTTTAAGAATCGCAACAACATGCGAGGCTGAACTTGTCCTAATGCCATTATGTCAATCGGAACAGCACACATTCACCGGATTTCCCATTCCAGCTCTCCGCCCTTACCCTCTCACCACCCGGCTAGAAGATTCACCTCTCACCGTCGCCGTGACCTCGATGGCATCAGTTTATGTTTCCATGAATTCCATAAATTGTTACAGTAACCGTTTACTTGCTGACGATATTATTCCATTTAGAAGGATGCAATCGTTTCAAAAACAATGTTACTATTAAATAATGCTGACGAAACGCCATGGGCTACAATGTTTCATCGAGATATCAAACTGAGTAAAGTTAGTCGAATGTTATTTTGGTCCTCAAGTTTTGAGTCGCTGTATACGACGTTGTTTGCGATGCGTTGTAAGATAAATCTATTGTCATTCCTGCTCATTCCGATTGTAAAAAGGGACGAGATGTGTTGTCAATCTGCCGCAAGTCACATGATGACAGGCATCCTCCCGTCCCAACCCGTTTCCAGTTTAAAAAGAAACGTGACCAAATATTTCCCTAGGGTGTTGTTAGAACACATCATTGTCAAACAGAATATTCGCGTTCTCCATATATCTGATATAGGACTTTTATGTGGTACAAAATGAAGATTCGTTATGGTTATATATGAAGACAATCCTAAAAGCTACAGGCTTGGAACCAACCTACTGCTGTGAAGGACAATAACAAATCAAACCCATAATGGTGTCTTTACCTTCCAACCTCACACCTCTCTTCTTTAGTCTCCTCTCGGTGGGAGTGATATTTGGCTCTCCCTCTCTTCTGAGCCTGCTCTAGAACACTGGGTTTACCATAGAACGTGGTGTTGGAGTACACCTGGATACCAGATCTGGCTGATACGAGAACCTCATACCCTGGATTGGTGACAGAGGCAAGGGGTGGAGAGGAGGACAGCCGGACACTGTGGAGACCCTCAAACGCATCCATGTTTTCCAACTGCCGTTTAACGTCACTTCAGTTACTGTGAAGGTTGTGGCTTCTGTGAAATCATGATTAAGGGACGAGTTCTTCCACCTTCTTCTATTTTTTACTCTCTCTCTTGTGTCTGGTGTTGTAGGAGGACCCCTCACTTGAGTAGTCTGAAACACACTTTCCTTGGTTCCACATGTTTTACCTGATGCCTACCTGGGAAAACATAAAAAAGATATGTAACATTAATAGAATAAATGATAATAGATTAGAATATAATATATTATAATTGAATTGAATAGAAAATACTTCGGTGGACATTCAACCTACCGAATCAATGAGGTCCTAGGCCTAATTTTAATCAACTAACCAGTTCACTCCACTCCCGCCGGGGACTTCAACTCGCCCCTCTCCTGGCCAAATGAAACTCCACTCCCACCGGGGACTTCAACTCGCCCCTCTCCTGGCCAAATGAAACTCCACTCCCGCCGGGGACTTCAACTCGCCCCTCTCCTGGCCAAATGAAACTTAATGTGTTGTTTTCTTTCATATAAATATAAATATTCACGCTAAACAATGGGCATACTTATCAAAATGCGCTTTTATGTCATGTAAGCCTATTCGTTTAGGATGGGTTATTTATTCAGACAAGTTTACAGATTGACTGGCTATACAGAGTATGGACTGGCTATACAGAGTATGGACTGGCTATACAGGGTATGGACTGGCTATACAGAGTATGGACTGGCTATACAGAGTATGGACTGGCTATACAGAGTATGGACTGGCTATACAGAGTATGGACTGCTCGGCAAACTTTTGACAATGGAATGCAGAAGGTATAGCAACTCACCATGTATTGTCCAAACTTGGTAATCAATTAATGGCAAAACACTGTACAAAATACTGTACAAAATACTGAAAATGTTCTTAATCTTAGTAACATGTCATTCGACCGAAAGTTGCAGAGGACTGAAAAAACAGCACAGTCCGAAGTTCACCCTCCTGTTCAGTTCGTGTCATTGTTCTCTTCATCCACAGTGAACCGGTTAATATTACTAACACCTCACGCCTCCTGCTGACCTGCAATGCGCATTGCTACCCCCAGGTGGCGATGGAGCGGTTTGAATCACAATTACACTACATGACCAAAAGTATGTGGACACCTGCTCGTCAACATCTCATATCAAAATCATGGGCATTAATATGGAGTTGGTCCCCCCCGTTGCTGCTATAACAGCCTCCACTATTCTGGGAAGGCTTTCCACTAGATGTGGGAACATTGCTGTGGGGATTTGCTTCCATTCAGCCACAAGGGCATTACTAAAATCGGGCACTGATGTTGGGCGAATAGGCCTGGCTCGCATTCGCCATTCCAGTTCATCCCAAAGGCGTTCGATGGGGTTGAGGTCAGAGCTCTGTGCAGGCCAGTCAAGTTCTTCCATACCGATCTCGACAAACCATTTCTGCACGGGGGGGGGGGGGGGGGGGGGGGGGGGCATTGTCATGCTGAAACAGGAAAGGGCCTTCCCCAAACTGTTGCCACAAAGTTGGAAGCACAGAATTGTCTAGAATGTCATTGTATGCTGTAACATTAAGATTTCCCTTCACTGGAACTAAGGGGCCTAGCCCAAACCATGAAAAACAGCCCCAGACCATTATTCCTCCTCCACCAAACTTTAGTTGGCACTATGCATTGGGGCAGGTAGCGTTCTTCTGACAAACCTAGATCACTCCAGCCGAGCTTTACACCGCTCCAGCCGACGCTTGGCGTTGTGCATGGTGATCTAAGGCTTATGTGCTGCTGCTCTTCCAAGGAAACCCATTTCGTGAAGCTCCCGGCGAATAGTTCTTGTGCTGAGGTTGCTTCCAGAGACCGTTTGGAACTAGGTACTGAGTGTTGCAACCGAGGACAGACGATTTGTACAAGCTACCTGCTTCAACACTCGGCGGTCCCGTTCTGTGAGCTTGTGTGGCCTGCTCATGGCCCACTCATTTGAAGAGGTGTCCACATACTGCTGTATATAAAGTGTATAAATTCATTAGTTTCAACTATTTAAGTTATCGGTGGTTAGCATGGGGCTCCCGAGTGGCGCAGTGGTCTAAGGCACTGCATCTCAGTCTTAACTGACTTGCCTAGTCAAATAAATAAATGTAGCTATGCATGAAGAACTCAGAACTCAGCCCACCATTCTGATAGATCCTCTGGTCACAAGGATAGAATATACCATTTTCCTTTCAGAATAGATGGAAGGACACACACATGGCAAATGATAGAACAAAATTAAGTGTTTGTGTGTGTATGACGGCCAAGGCTCAAACCCATATCAGTAGTAGAGTCCGTTAGCCCGCTAAGCCAAAGCCCAGCACAACTCTCCGGGTCCCAAATAAGGTTAGAGTTACTAATCACCATGCCAACACTCTTACATGAGAAAGTGGGGAGATATTCATTTAATATGTGATCTTACAAAATAATTGGGTTACGGGTTTTTGCTTGGTTGCGATATGTTGCAGCGTGGTCTGGCAACCACTGAATCCTTTATTTTTCAATAGAAATGTAGTTGTTACTTTAAACATGTACTGTTATAATGTGTGTTATGTTGTACACCGATTTGAGATTAGCTTGGGACCAGGCCTTACAATGAAGCTTTGTTGCAGAAACAGCTTAACACATCAAGTGACCAGATGTCTACGAGTACTCTCCTTTCGGAGGTCTACGAGTCCCTCTCCTTTCCTCTCCTTTCAGAGGTCTACGAGTCCCTCATTCTCCTTTCGGAGATCTACGAGTCCCTCATTCTCCTTTCGGAGATCTACGAGTCCCTCATTCTCCTTTCGGAGGTCTACGAGTCCCTCATTCTCCTTTCGGAGGTCTACGAGTCCCTCA